>NW_026851521.1:0-35000 GCF_026571515.1 Ruditapes philippinarum
TTAAAATTCGCAGTAAGTAACAGATGGATGTATGGTCTTTTTCTCCTACTAGAATGGTTTGCTTTTATAATTAAAACAAGCGATCATTCATATTATTTTATTACATGAATAATATCACCGTCATTTAAAGTTGATTGTCGAACTTATTTTTCAGCGCAAGACTTCTTGTATTTAATGAGAAAATCCGACTAATGCTCAATGGGGAAAGCAGATTTTAATATTTACGTTGATATTATGGAAATTATGTTTTAACTTGTTTTTTAGCATAAAATAAAAAAGAAAATGTGTTTGTTTGTTTTGTAAGATGGTTAAATACACTCGTGAGAATACTGTTTTTTGAAACCCACTTGATGAAATAAAATTTCATCTTACACACAAACAAACAAATATCCGCTATATATAAATGAATACAGAGTTTAAGATTTGTATGAAAATTGACAATTAATAAAGCTATGGACATGCTACATGTTTAACGGGAATTAAACTGATTTTAAAATTTATTCATTGATATTTACCTCGTTATCAATCGAGTAATTTAAACAATGTAAACGTCACTTACATTCAATAAAATTACAACAATGTTCAAAAACATACATTACTGCGTAAGTCACGCGGTAAAAATAATAGAAAAATTACCCCGCAATTAACCTTTTATTCACTTAGGATGCACATCTGGATCAACGGAACTTCACATAATTTATTTTTTAACGATGCTCAGTTTTGAGATCAATATTGGAGTCACACCCCACCCCCACCATAGTGTATTTAACCAGTGTTTAAAATATTTTTACGTCCTAAACTGATATAGTTTAGTACACTCGTTAGTATTTATCTTTAGAAGTATATAGTTAATTAATTGATAAGTTTTTTGACTTATGCGAGCCAAGCAAACGGGATAAAAAGGAAGGAGGAAGTTAAACTGTCAATTTATACCATTAACCCTTTTAAAGATACGCGCCTGTTATAGAATTTGTTTCCATTTTCAACTTTGATTTATCTTTAAAATTGCTATTGAGCGATAGATTATCTGTATTTTGTTACTCATACTATCACATCTTACTGTATGTTTAAATGTCAAGTTTTAAGAAGTTGAATACAATTTTATTTCAAATTTTAAATAATTTTAGGGAATAATTAAATTAAAAGTGAGTACTTACATATTTATGTTACTAGTCGATACTTAAATTAATGGATGTTTAGAACAGGTTTAACGCAAAAATATCTTGATTTGTTTTTCTCAGACACATGTTAGTCTGACCCTTCTTTAATTTCAATAAATGAGAGGTCAAAATATACTTAAATAACGCAGTAGTAGTATAATGATAACATACTGTAAAATCAGTCAGTAATCGCGCATAACACGTATTTTATTACTTGATTTTATTGTTTGCCTTTCTTAAAATCTTAGTACTTAATATACAAGTGAAAACTTTTGCCTCATCTGGAGACATGCAGCTTTAAATTTATAGCGGAATCAGACAACGGTTTGTACCTCATCATATCGTACGATACCAGGTTTTACCATGATTTTTGGCAATTTGATATATTCACAAACAAGAAATGTTTTTAAAGTGTTTGATTGATTGATTGGGTTTTCATCACACCGACACAGTAAAGGTCATATGACGATGTTCCAGCTTTCCTGGAGGAAGACCGCAGGTGCCCTTCCGTGCATGATTTCAGACACTTTTTTAAATAAATGTTCTGAAATCACTGACATGTAGATGCCTAACAAGCTCAAATTTACCATTTTGACGATTAATATATTTATATATAGAAAGTTACGATGTTTAACAGTACAGATAGGTCATATTAGTGAAACTCTGTCATTTATTTTCTTTGTGTGTTTTTTGTTTTCTTTCGGTTAATTGGACCCCGTACATGTCACCAGTCATGCACTGAAAGGGTTAATTTTAAAGCCCAAAGTTGTGATAATTTACCTCTATGCAATTTTCACTGAGCATTAGCTAAAGATGTGATATTTTAGCCAAAAGTAGGTCACTGTGCGTCGGTCATTGTACCTAAATGTACAGTAACCTGAGACAATAATGAAAGAAGGTAGTCCTGAAAAGGTTTGTTGGTGCAAAGTAATGGGTCCGTCTTACAAGCCGTCTATCAGTACTCCATACTCGTCCTATCTGCCTACATCGTAGGGCCACTCCTCTTTGCGTGTGTCAAGACACCGGCAGCTGGTTTGCCATTCAAGTTCTGGACTTGGTTTATTTTCGACATCCCAAGTCTTTAAATCTTCTGCCGATGCCCTGTGCTTCCTCAACGACGTACACGCTCCAATTGGAAGTGAAAAGACATTTCAATGACGATTTTTGTCTTTTCGTTTTGTAAACCCTAAGAGCCAATGAGAAGTATGGTGCGTGTTCCTGATTAGCTGGATGACCACAGACACATTAAAACATTGATGTTAATAATTGTGACGCGCTAGTATTACGCAATCCGCACTTGGATCAGCTTTTGAAGAAACATACCAAAAGATGGATTTTTTAAAAATTATTTCAATGAAAACGATTATTTTCTCGGGAACTTGAAATGAATAAAATTGCAAGCATTGCTACTCATGTAAAGTTTAATATCTCTAGTACCCCATAAGCTATCCCCAATCTGAATAAATTCGTTTTTTTTTACGGCCAAAATGTTGGTTCAGTCCAGTTGACACCTTCTTTCTTCTGTCACAGGTATACATGAACCATGTATACTTACATAACTTTGCTTTATTTGAAATAACGCACATTTTTTAAGAAGTGTACGTTATCTGAGTTATGAGTAATTGTCAATAAAGCATGTTAATTGCGTATAACAATTGAGGAACATCAAAGCATAAATACTGCATAATCACCGCGATAAATAAATAGTATGGAATTGTATAAATCCCGCAGGAAGTTTTAAAAATTTATGTACAAAGATTTGGTCAGTCCCGTTACAGGCCGAGGTCATTGAGGGACACGCCATGGAGATGCCATCTTAAGTTAATTTCAGGGCCTGATATTATAATTAGCGTCTAAAATTTCTTAACTGTTTTCGGCTAGCTTTCAGACAGAGTGCCGTAGTCTCGAGCGGACGGGTTTTAGGTACACGCATCGCAGTAACCGAAATGTCCATGTGTCCGGTTTGTTTAATGTATATTTTTCTATGCACATGGATTGTTGTTTATTTCACGAGAATATAGTTTCGCCTATCCACTTCTGGTTTTCCCATTATATGGCATCAATCAACTTCAGACAACGTTCTATCTGTTACCAGACAGGTGCTAAACCACTTGCCCCTCACCTATGTGGGTTCGAATCCCGACAGGGACTTTGGATTCTTTCATGTGAGGAAGCTATCCAGCTAGCTTACGGAACGTCGGTGGTTCTACTCAGGTACCCGTTCGTGCCTGAAATAATGCACGGAAGGGCACCTGAGGTCTTCCTCCACCAGTAAAGCTGGAACGTCGCGACCTTTACTGTGTCGATGTGACGTAAAACCCAAAACAAACAAACAAACAAACATATTACTAAACTGTCAGTAGATGTGTCTAGTCAGCAACTCCAGAAATGCGCTTTAAATTGCTCGTGGAATATTACATGATCTACACTGTGTTGCCTCTCAGATTCCCTAGCACGGTGACCATATTAGCATTGGATTTCTTGAGCACTGCATGTTCTCCTTCATTGCGTTATATACTTGACTGGCGTGGTCATGAAAATCTAAACGTGAGATTTCGAATGGGCTTCATTGTCTGTTGTGGAAAGGTCCCTCTTACAAGATTGTGTTCAGGTGCTGGTACATATCTATTAGTAATGGCAAACACAACTTCTAAGCGATTGCCACCCATTGGTTACCATTTGACATGATACAAGCATATACGCCACATGAAGTAGACTCCTGTACAACATAAAATTGACATCCTACGATTAGATCTATGGTCTGTTAAGATAATAAATTCTAATCGGTTGTTTTTAATGTGAATTTGTCTGTAATGAAAGGTCTTTAAATAATTATTACGTTGATGGTATTTAGAAGGGTTAGGGTTAGGGTTAGACCACGAAAGATATATACATGTGTATGGGTGTTGTTGGCAAGCGTGTGATACATAATCTGATATTACATGTATTTATATAGCAGATAATAAAATGTTCTAGAACAAAATATTATTATTCATCATACAAATGTTCGTACTAAATCACTTGGAACTTTATCCAAATTCAATTGTCCGAAGATAGTATATATCAATATTTGGAATGCTTATAGCAAATGTGTTCTTTGTAGAATATTCCACATTAAAGCCTGCCTAATTAAAATGTTTGTCGAATATAAACATGCTGAAAACACATCAGAATTTAATACAACCGTTTTATTTGCCAGGTACATCATCTGCCTTTTTAACGCAGAAAAAATGATGAAATTGATAAATTGGTTCACTGGTTACAGTGACCTTGACTCAGAGGCAGAGGCGGAAAAGCGCAGGAGAATCGAAATGGAAAAGTAAGCATACGTTTAATACTTTCTTAGCAATGTTTTTCTTCAAACATATGCGTTTAAAAAACTGATTGTACAAGATGGTAATGCTATTTCTCTATTTCACATACTTGAAACACATTTTTTCACCGTGCATATCCAGTAACACAGGTACATGTATGTGAAAATAAAACAAGAATTGTTAAAACGTTAGTGTTGTGTAAATCTTTGGTTAAAATATTAGACATAATACATGAAACCTCATTATGCTGCATGAATTAAGTTTGCTTTCATTCTTGAAGGATAACGTCTTATATACTGAATTGAAGGCGATTTTTGTCTTTCGTCCACATTTATTTCAATATTGGCTTTTAACATCGGTTTGGAGTTTTGATGCGTAGGAATAGACCATGAGTGGCTTTTTTTCCGCATCAAATCGACAAAAATGTCAGGTTGTTCGAAACAAAATATTATAACGTGCTTTTTGGACAAGGCTGGGAACTTGAAAGCAAGATCAAAATCCTATACACAACTTTATTTATATGCACGAAAGATGCTGAATGAAGTTTAGGTATGCATTTTTTATACCATAAGAAAATTATAAAATACATAATTTCATAAGTGGGCAATTAAGTAAAAATAATATTACAATGAAATTGCAACATTGATTGTAATACATTATATCCTAACAATAAGGGAAGAAGCAAATTGATATACATATAAATATAATATAACATGAAAAATGTTATTTAAAAAATGTTAATTTGATTTAAACATACAGCTATAAATATGCTATAATAGTTTCATTTAAATTCTAACACTGCTTAGGAATGACACTCAATATTAACAAGATATGTTTGCAAAACATGTATGCCCCCTATTAGTAGCCAATTAGTTAGAATCGAAATAATATCGGTCTTAGCAGTGTTTATCGGCTATTGAACACCGGTTTGGGGGTTTGATGCGTATAAATTGACCACGAAGGCCGTATGCCTGAGTTGTTATTTTTTTCGCATAAAAACGAATGGGGGCATAATTAGAATGGTAATCCCTTGCTAAAACACAGGTGTATTTTGCCTGTGGATACCCTCCCCTCCCCCTATCTCGCCAAATACCGATAACCCAGAATTATTTCCATGCATGTTTATGCATAGAATTCCTCTGTCGTCCCGGACTTGGGTTTTTCAAATCGATCTAAAAACTAAAAATTAAGATGTGGTACTAGGCCATTCATAAGAAAAGGAATTTCAATATATTCATTGTATGAATAGTATGATATTCGATATTCTACAGTAATCAATTAAAACGTTTGAACCGCACATTTTCACGCGTAATTAACGTCAAGTTAATTTAGGGATTCTTATTTTCTCTATTTTATCGCCACATCAATGTTGTTTGTGCCGTGTTGAGGCTGTAAAAAGTCGCCCTGTACATTCAATCAGAGCTGTTATATTTCCGACCCTTAATGATCGTTCAGCACAACTTTTTTGTTATGCTTGTGGTATTTTTAGTTTTTATACGGCATTTTCTAGTTGGGTGGTTCCAATATTCCTACTTAAATAGTGTTGAATCACCCTTAGAATATGTGGCCTGCTTTTTAACTTTGTCTTTTGACGTCTTATCTGTGATATGCAGGCTTCATAACCTCTGATCCCCTTTCAAAATTCCATTTTATTTAGTTTTGCCCATTGTTTTCTCGTTTAGGGCACACGCAATTTTTTACTTGGGGACCATATGCCGCTTTTCATGTCATGGCACTTATATGTCACATTGAAGGTTCCATGGCAACCGCCATATGAACACATCTGTGGATGTTTCAAAATTCAAATTATACCAGTTTATGTTAAATGTTGAATTCTGCTTAAGCCGGTGCTAGGGGGCGAGGACGGTAGTTTGCACTTGACAGTACAGTCCATGAACAGGCTCAATCAAACCGAGCCTGCAACATTTTCAATTTTGCCGTGTTAGGCTTTCTTTAGGGTTTCTGATTTTCTCTATTTTAAGATTCTATTCAATAGCAGACATACATGAAAATAATTTTAAAAAATAGTTAAGTATTGTTTTTGACTATGTTCGGTCCTGTGGTTTTCTACCAATAGTAAGACGCAGAGACACAGTAACATAGTTAATACACTCGATGTAGTGTACCGTAATCCTGCACTAAACATGCAAATAAGGCCTTGATACCACGTTATTAACAGACAATAGACATATTTTGGCGCGCTAGAAGTGCCAATCACGAAAAAAGGGCAGTCTTACCAAGACTTTTAAGGATATTGTCGATGTGCATCTGTAACAAACTGAAAGCAATAAAGTTATTTGTCTATTTTAAATTTTATGGCCTTTGGCCTCGCCCGCAACTAGCTTCGATTATTTTCCCAACATAGTCACTTTTACCCTTAACTTCATATGGACGTATTTTGACGGCTTTTACCCCCTTTTGTCCTTCGCCTTTTCGAAGAAAAAGGGAGATATAGAAATAGGCCCCGTCCGTCTGTCCGTCACACTTTCGTGTCCGGTCCAGAACTTTGTCATTTATCAAAGGCATTTAAAATAACTTGTCACAAATGTGTGTTATAATAAGACGATATGTCATGTGCAACAACAAGACTTCTACCTCCATGGTCAAGGTCGCGTTTGCTCATTCAAGGTCAACATTAACTATTATAGGCTATATGTCGTATCCAGTCCATAACTTTCTTATCTTTGAAAGAATTTTGTAAATACTGCAACAATTGTTCACAATAATAAGACGATGTGTCATGCGCAACAACCGGTCACCTGCCTCCAAGGTTAAGGTCACACTTTGAGGTCAACTGTTATAGGGTATACTTTGTGTCCGGTCCATAACTGTTTCATAGATCAAAGGATTTTGAAAATACTTGGCGCACATAGTCACTATAATAAGACGATGTGTCATGCGCAACACCTGCATCCCTACCTCCAAGGTTAAGGTCACACTTAGAAAAATCAAACACTAACATAGGGTTATAGGCTTTACTTTGTGTACGATCTAGAACTTCTTCATAGTTCAAGGGATTTTAAAATAGTTTGGCACAAATAGTCACACTAATAAGAAGATATGTCAAGTACATCACATATACCCCTACCTCCAGGGTAAATGCTACACATAGAGGTCAAAGCTGAACATAATAGGTTTTTAGATTTCGTGTTTCATTTTATTTCTTCGATAAATTTATTGTTGCATATTTAGATCTAGCATTAATCATAATTTTGGACTAAAAGTCCTGAGATCCATACCTCAATCTTTTGAAATAGCACAATTTAATGCTTCAAATATAACTTCCTTGAGGCGGGGAACGTTGGTAACTCTGTTACAGATTCTTGTTAGGCCTTAAATAATGAAAAAGAAAAGTGGTGTGTAAAAAAGTGATCACTTTTCGGCTCCATCCCCTTTCAAATACAATGTAGATACATCAAGGGGGTGTCAGAGGGGGATGTGCCCTCTTCTGTTTGAGGGTGTGAAGGGGGCGGCAGAGCCCCTTATGTCCAAGAATATTTTGGACTTGTGAGAGGCTAAAAATGACCCAGGTCGACCTATCAATTCTGAAAAGCCTTTGACTCTATCTGAATCCATTGAGAAGTTGCAGCACTTTGAAATTAGTTTTGAAGGAATCAGCGCAAAAAAAGTGCTTTTTGGCAATTTTGAGATGCTTTGGTAACAGGAAATTTAAGACAGAGTATGCCGTTACAAAGGCTTTGGTCCAGTCAACATTTGTGCCAAGTTTAAACGGCGTTGAAGCCTTTTTTATAGTTACATAGCAATTTGAACTTATAACACGAGGCATTCTAATTAATGAAAACAGCCATTTTTTCACACAATAATTATAAATAATGGGTACAAGGAACAAATAATAAAACATTCAACATATATGTTTAACTTATTTTATTTATAGTTGGTATAAAATGTCTGTCATGACCTGTCATTAAGTGACATAAAGGTAATAGAGTTTGAAATATGATAAACAAGATCAACAAGGAAAGGCGGCGCCCAACGAACGCAACCCCCACACGACCCAGCAACAAGAACCAGTGGCAAGGAGCCCAGGCGGACCAGAAACAAAAAACAGGACAGGGCACAAGACAGAGCACGGAAAGGTTAATCACTAAATGATAATTAATTTGTAACTGATAAGGAATTCAAAGAAAACAAAAAGGGTCGTATGGGGTTTGCGGTCATTAAACCTTTCCTTGTTGATCTTGTTTATCATATTTTCTGCTTCGTCATCGATTTGCAAAAACATGTAATTTTACGTTAAGATTTTGCCTTGTCCATGGCTGTCTAAGAGCATTAAATATTCAAGACAATTGGAAATAGTGTGATGTTAACAATTACATGTATATACGAGGTATGATAAAAACGTTCTCGGCCCAATGTACCCAGGTACTGCTAGCCACTACACTGACATTTACACACGATACGTCGATACCGATATCTTTTAAAAGATTACTGACCAAGTTGCATGCGGTTTTTCACAGAATAAGTAACATAAAGCACACTTTGATCAGTAGAGGGGTGTGTCATTTAGACCAAATGGCAAAAGTTGAAATCAGAACTGTCATAAAGTACCTCTGTAAGAAAAGGATGTCCTCAAAGGAAATTCGTGAAGACTTCATGGATACACTAATGAAGGAGTCTCCTTCCTATAGCACTGTGAAAGAACGGGCTGCTGAATTTAAGGGAGGCAGGGGAGAGCATTGGAAATGATGAGCGGCCTTGGTGGCCAAAAGAGGACACCAACGATGAAACTGCCGAAAAGGTGCACGATCTGATCATGTGCGACAGAAGGCGAGACCTGCAAAGCAATGCTAGGGAAGTGGGTATCAGCTTTTTCTTGTTTCAGGCAATTCTGACTGATGTTTATGACTTATAAAAGGTTTCCGTTAGATGGGTCCCAAGACAGTTGACTGACGACCAGAAACGGACCGGCCTTGACATTTCAATATATATTTTGTCTCGCTACGAGGATGAACCTGATTTTATCTACAGGATCGTAACTCAGGATGAAACATGGTTCCATCACTTCGGCCCAGACTCCAAAAAACAGAGCATGCAGTGGAAGCACCCTGGCTCACCCCCTCCGAAGAAATTCAAAAGGGCGCCATCAGCAGGGAATAATCATGACTGGCTATCTTGTGGAAGGTCGTACAATAAACGGTATGCACTATGCAGACGAATTGGGATGTCTGCGTCATAAAATCGCGCGTAAAAGAGGGACAAACTGGCTAAAGGCGTTCCGCTCCTTCACGACAATGCGCCAGCTCACACACCCCAATTTGCGATGGCTGCTGCACCTGACTGCGGCTTTGAAATTATTCCCCATCCCCCATATTCTCTGTGCTTGACCCACTCTGACTTGCGAAACTGAAAAACCAAACTTCGTGGTACACGTTTTGAAAGCAATGAAGGTGTCATGGAGGCGGTCAATGAGTTCTTTGAAGACCAATAGAGAGTTCTATTTTGAAGGGTTAAACAAGTTGGAGCACAGATGGGCAAATTGCATTGATAGAGAGGGCGATTATATTGAAAAGTAAGGCCATTAGTTGGCTGGGTTCTCCGACTACCGGAAGTACATAGGGCCAGGAACTGTTTGATCCATCATTGTAGATAATATATTATATGGAAGATTACGGAAAAGTCATCGGATACCAGCGATTGATACTTAAGCTACATTTCATCAGTGCATTTTTTCCAATTTTTCTGACAATTTTAATTTTAGGGGTGCCGTGTTTATTTTTTAATTTTAAACATAAACCCAAAATTTGGCCATGTTAAAAAAAATCTAAACACCTTATCAGAAAATTTCACAAATTTCAAAACAAAAAACAGTACAAACCGACGGGAAAACACACCAAAAACAATCATTTAATTTTTTGTCCAAACCAAAAAGATACAAATGTATGTTTTTACCAGTAAAATCATTTACAGCACTCAAATTACAGTCATGAAGAAATTTTCTTAACAAATTATCTCTTGTTTGAGAGTTTGTACCAGATAATAGAGCATTAAAATCTCCCATAAAGATTGTTCAGCCTTTCTCACCATACAAGTAAAATGATTCAAACATCTTATCAATAAACAAACGATATTTCTCAATGCTTTGATTCGAACACGGGAGATAAACCTGAAATATAAATATATACTGTCCCGGTGAATATTCAATCTGTATACGTACTTTACGATCACTATCAATCAAAAGAGGCGCAACCACACTTTTGTACTTTATACGCCAGAAACTTGCTACTCCTCCCTTGCAAACGTTTCTTTGATGATTGAATGTCAATAAGTCATTACCGTATAAGTGGTATTTTCTGCGGGCTCCAAATTCTGCGTTTTTTCCAAATTTTGGCATGTTTTTATTTCTGCGGACTTTATTTCTGCGGCATATTCTTTGGACAAAACGTGATTTAAATTTTACGGCTCATCTTATCAAAAGCTAAGTCACATGACTCTACCTTTTTATTTGCATGTACACATTTGCATTTTGTTGATCGTCGTCACCGCAAAACTATATAGTAATTACAAACAATTATATCGTTTGCTTGCAAACAAATATAATGCGCAACAATAGACGGTATTATTCTTTTGATCAGCGTGAAATGACGTGTGAAAAATATACTCCGGTAGTACCTTTAATTTAATAAAATTGATAGAAGTTTATCGTACATAAGGCAACAATTAATGTATACGAAGATTATTTAGCAGTATAAGGGTTAAACTGGTTTTAATGATTTAGTGGTAAACAAATCTTTTAGCGTACAGGCAAACACTATGATGTTTAAATATCTTTATTCATAAATTGGCATAATTAACAATAGGTACATCCTTACAAGCACATATTACATACTTAGCCGAAAGCAATTTCATATAACTCGATGACCCGCTTACCGTTATTATCCGTTAGTCGTTATTACTTTAGAGGAAACATGTCATAATGTAGGACACATATCGTTAAAAAACAAAACATGGATAAATATTCTGCGGTTTTTATTTCTGCGGTTCTGAAACTGACCGCAGAAAACGCAGAAATAAAGTCACCGCAGAAAAAACCACTTATACGGTATCACATACAGCGTGGTAGCTATAATCGCTTCATAAACAACCTAAAAATTGTGTATTGTATAGTGGAAGCCAGTGTTTAGAAAAAGTCTATAACTCCCTCTATTATTATAACACATAAGACTTGTGCACATTAGGACATTATTCCTGTGAAGTTCCATGTCAATAGCTTTAAAGAAAAAGTTGACATGCTTCAACATAATAGTTCAATTAACACTGCCTAAAGCCTGCGGGCCTTTTTAATATCATTTGCTAGGATTTTATATCTGTTCGGATGATCCAGCCCAGAATAAGCTCTTTCAAAGTGTCTATTTGTTTCGAACTGAGGTCCTAGCCGCTGCCGTCCTTTCAAGTCTCGTAGCCTAGGAGGTATGTCTTGTGTTTTGTAGCGTAATAACAATAGGTGCAATCGTGACGTCATTGCATTATATAAACTTAACTAAATGTTAGCGTTACCCTATATTAAAGGAAAATTGTACAGACCGACGTGGGCTTTCAAACAGCTTTGTGCAATTCAAAAATTATGAAAGCGAAATATTAACCATACAGAACATTATCTATTGACAGACAGCCGGTATTCAAATGCTAATATTCTGTTTATACAAACTTTCAGAATACAGGCCGAGCACAAAATTGAAGAGGAAAAGAAGGAACGTCAGAAACAAAATGAACAAAATGAAGCAAGGATAAAAAAGCTGGAGAAAAAGCTGGAGATTGGACAGAAACAGAGCAAAATGTAAGTTATGATGTTAAGATTTTATGTGGACGTTATCTTATAAAGTTTGATTTATTATCAACTGCCATTTGAAAAGTATGTTTTGGTCTTTTGTATTCTATACAAAAGAAATTGTTTTAAGTCGAGAACCTTATGTGATTAATTTGAAAAAGAGAATAAATAAACTATGTATGGGAAACTGCATTCCCAATTACTGGTCAGTTGAAGTTGGACTTTTTATAAAAAAATGCCAGATTTTTGGTTCACCTGATAACAATGTGATCATGTGATCATGGTGAGCTTTCGTGATCCCCAATCGTTCGTCGTCCGTCGTCGTGCCTCGTCAACAATTCTGTTTAACAATATATCATCTAAAACCAATAACTGCATAGTAACCAAACTTTACAGGAAAAATTATTTGGTTATCCTCTTTTAGAGGTATTCAAATGGTTTTGTTGTTGCATAAGTAGGTTACAGGGTCAGAAAAAGAGTTTTAAAAATTGCAAATTTATAAAAACCTCCTGTTTGAAAGTACAAAGCTAGAGCGTTGAGATTTACCCACTAACGGTATCAATCCTCATTGCCAAAAGGGGGTCAACAATATATTGATGATAACAGTCTACCTTTTCCAGCTAACATTATCCCAACATTTATAATTTGGTAGAGCCCTTCTAGTAAATAACTTAATCGGTCCCACTATTATAAACTTATAAAAGGCCAAATAGTATTCCACATATGTTTGCCATAAGCCATTTCCTAAGGTTCCCACATGCTGTCTTTTTCCAAAATGATACTCTACATAATTCTTTATAATTCACGTCACCTTTTTGGGATTTTCAGAACATTAAAAGTGATATGATTACAAAAAACCATGCAACCTACACATTCCGATAGTCACTTAATACAAAACATCGCTATGTATATGATTAAATATGAAGATAATTCACATTCGGAGGCCGTCAATATTCCCTTTACGACGTTTGCATGCACAACATACGGAATTTATAGCAACAGAGAGCAAATGCGTCGGAAAAGACCAGACCGTGGCTAGTATTCAAATTCACGACATCTCGCGTAAGAAGAACAACGATGTAAACCATTGAGCCAAAGAAAAGATTTTAACATTTCTTCCTAGAAGTTTCAATTTCCTTCCAATGTTTCAAAACACAGATAAAAGGAGCTGGCACAAATTTAATACAATTATACTTAAAACTTGTACAGAATTATGTCACAAAGTTATTTCTCAGTACATCCATGCATTTGTAGTCTATTTGTTTGTACATCTTGCCGTATATGTTCGGTTCTGAGGCATTTAAAGTCAATCGTCATTTGATAAATTGTCTTTGATTTAAATAATTTTGATTTTGCAATGTAAGGGTACCAGAGTCAAATGTGTTAGAGAGAAAAAAATTGCTGAAAGCTCGATGGTTGAATACAGCATAGACAGTAGACCAAGTGGCGATGGTTGATAAGGGAGATTAAATTACTTGGACTTTCAACGTCCATGAATCATGCTATTTTCACTGATGTAAGATCTTGATTCCCTGCCGTAATAAGAGAAATTAGGATTCTGCTTTGTTATAATGAGGACCCTATGATGCCATTTTCCGAGGACAAATTTAACATATTTCATCCTATGCTATGTCCTTTGGGATAAACTGTAGGCATAAGAGGAAAACCCTTGATCATTTCGTTGGAGTAGCGTTTAAATATAAATGAATCTATAGTTTATTGTGTTCAATCATGCGAAAAACACAAGGAAGTGAAGGTTGCGGTATATACATGTACACATGTAAGCATTTAATTCTTTCAACATAATTAAAATCCGATCACCTGAGCTGTGTTTATAGCTCGCTATACATTGTCTAGTCGTTAACTATTATACAAAATATTTGGTAGAAGATCAAAGATTCAATTATTGCCCTAAATAAGAATCGTGTTTTCCTTGGCATAGTGTAAAAAGGCATTTGTGATTAAACATGTTCCTTATATGGACAAAAAAGATATCTCAACAGTTATTCGTTGGTTTAATAAAATTTATTTTGACAGAATATGCATCCAATGTACGTCCGGCAGAAACAGCAACGTCTGTCAATATGTTTTCTGTAGAAAAAAAATGTTTGTTTGTTTGTTTTGGGTTTTACGTCACATCGACACAGTATAGGTCATATCGCGACGTTCCAGCTTTACTGGTGGAGAAAGACCTCAGGTGCCCTCCCTTGCATTATTCCAGGCACGAACGGGTGCCTGAGTAGAACCACCGACGTTCCGGACGCTAGCTGGATAGCTCCCTTAGATGAAAGAATCTAAAGTCCCTGTCGGGATTCGAACCCACGGCGGTGAGGGGCAAGTGCTTTGAAGTCAACGACTATAACCACTCGGCCACGGACGCCCCTATAGAAAAAAGTACACCTCTACACAAAATTATTAGCTCTTATTGTTGGCACCTGATTAGGAGCAGCTAATACCATTCTCAAACGACATTTGAAATTTAGAAATATTTGGGCTAGATGTATTCCCTTTGATGGTGCAATGCGCTTACATATTTCTTAATTACGATGCACGGTCTTTTGCAAATGTTGCGGCTGTTAGCGAAACATGGGTTGTTTTATGATGTTAAACAACAACACCAAAAGCAAGATTTGGGGCGCAAAATATCATGCTTGCAGAAGGGTTCATTAGAATAAAGAAGGTTATTTATGTTATTTTCTTCACAACTCAGAATCCCGTTATTTAGGTTGCTGTTCATAAAGGCAAATACATGTATGTTAATGAATTGTTTTACATGGAAAAAGTTTCAAATGCTAACAAATACATTTCAGATAGAAAATTAGTTAGAAATTTGTTTAGCGCAAACACCTCGTTTACCAAATATCCCAGTGTCTTCGTAGTATATATCAACACGACTATGAAAATACTTTCAAATATTTGATCCAGAGACAGAAACACTGTAAATGGTTTGGAAGTGAATACAAATAATTTGATCAGAATTTAAAAATTATGTGTCCTCTCTGTAAATGATAGAAAGAAATTAAAAATGTTTGGCAGAAATATTACTTTAAATGAGATTGTGAACAGAACGGAGGTTCCTGCTTCCTGAGATAAAAATAATTCCGCGCCAAGGATTGCTTGTTTTCATAACCTCAGATACCCTTTCAAAATTCCTTTTTATTTAATTCCGCCCATGGTTTCCTCGTTTTGGGCACAATCATTCTTTAACTTGGGGACCATATGCCGCTTTTCATGGAATGGCACTTCGGTGTTAAATTAAAGGTTCCATGATATATCCCCCGTATGAACACATCTGCGGATGTTTCTAAATTCAAAATTTCGCCATTTTCTTGTTAAATGTTGATTAAGCTTAAGCCAGTGCTAGGGGAGTACACGGTAAATCGACTTTCCATTATCGTCCATGAACATGCTCAATCGAACCGAGCCTGCAAGATTTTCAATTTTGTCGTGTTGGGCTTTCTTTATGGATTCCATTTTTCTCTCTTTTTTTCACTGACTTGTCTAGATAAAAACACATGTGAGATTAACGTAGTGAAACTTCAATGCAAAGAGCTTAAATATTTGACATTTAACTTTGTGGACCAAACAATAATTGGTATAAGTCATGTCACTTGCCTGTCCTGGTCACTAAGTTAAAATATTTTGTGTAGAAAAACTCGTTTAAAAATGAAAATTAAGATTATCAAGATAAAAGGCGACGTTCATTGAACGCGGTCCATCGACAAAATACTGTCACACCAGTGAAAATGGGGAGAGGACACACGGACGGTGAAAGAAGGGGGTGGATGTGTTGTATATAAGTAAACTGATAAGTACTAAAAGGGGTCGATACGAAAATTAATACGACAAGGAGTGTAAGGATAAAATGGGGGAGATAAGGGAACAAAACAGGACAAGAAGGGGAATGGGAAGAAAATATTTACTGTTAACGACAATTTAACAAAATAGAGCGCCACAAAACGGGCAAACAATTAAACATGAAACCGGCATGTGAAGGAACACTTGGGAATACCGCACTATAACGGTCAGTAGTGAAAACACCACCGATGAGTTTAAATCGGTTAAAGTCTCACAAAACTTCAATCTTAACACACATATCTTCCTATATGAAGAGACAGTGTTAATAAACGAATTCCGACCAAGTCAAATTCTAACAATTGTCATGGTACCATAAGACGTAATAAATAACACAAATTGACCATGTAAATATGTACATGAAGGTACCACCAAATGACCATATCAAAAGTACTCGATGCCTTAAAAGAAGCCAGAGCAACATGACAATCATCTATAAGTGTCCGACAAAGCAAAACAAAAGACGAAAATCAAAACAAGTCTACCTGACATGTTTTACGAATTGTCCATCATAGTCTTCCACTTGGTCCCTCAGAAACAACTAGAACTGTGTCCAAAGAACACGGATGCCCAAACTGTGCAGATGTGCTTGTAAACAAGAGCATGCATATCTGTATTTAAGTTTCAGAAAAATCTGCCATCCGGTTTAAGAGAAGTTGCGTTCGCAAAATTTCCATATGGTATATAGTGTAAAAATCAACAAAGGGCCATAATTCTGTTAATTTTGGTCGCAGCAAAAATTCCTTCCTTTACTACCATCTACACATTAAGGTTGTTCATCCTTTGACGTTTAAGCAAAATCTGTCATCCGGTTTAAGAGGAGTTGCGTTCACAAACTTTCTACATAGTATACAGTGAAAAAAATCAACAAAGGGCCATAATTCTGTTAAATTTGGTCGCAGCGATAATTCCTTCCTTTACTACCATCTACACATAAGGTTGATCGTCCCTGGAAGTTTAAGCAAAATCTGTTATCAGGTTTAAGAGGAGTTGCGTTCACAAGATTTTGTGACGTACCTACAGATAGACGGACGGACGAACAAGTGCAACGCTATATGCTCCCCGCTTTGTTGGGGCATAATTAAAACTGGTAAGCATAGCCCCCAAGTGAAAAAGGGTTGAACATTAAGCATGCGTATGCTTTAAAATATTGTGGTCATAGCCTCTTTTGATAAAATGATTGATATTTTAGTGAAGACAGCAGAAAAATTACCATCAGCCATAATCATACGAAGCTTGTAAACATCTCTACATAGAAATCAGGCTTGCTAAGATCTAATAGTAAAAGAGTTTTTAAATAACAATTAAATAATAATTATATTTTAAGATTTGATCTGAATTACGAGAAGCTAGATAAATATTTACTTAATTTATGATAGCGATAGCCTTGTAGTAACAAATAAATTGCGTTCATTAAATCATGCCTACGACTGCACGCTATATTAATGGTAATATATACCTCATATGATGTTGCATGAGGTACATGTCTATCTAAATGTGGTTAGTTTAATTCATAATCACCTCTTTAATGATGTATTTAAGTTTCTACATTATTGTTAATGATAACAATGTTTAAATCTAAAAAAAAATTGTAATAATGTCGGAAGAGTTGGATATATAAATGGATATATTGTGATAAACATTTGATCATAATAAGGATTATTCATGTTAAGGATATCATCTAGATAGCTAGAAATGTTTTAAATGCATGTAATTTTTATTTGCGTTAAACTGCAATGCCTAAATTAAAACAAAATGTATCATTGCCGTGTTGGCCTTTCCAAAACTGGTATTCATCACGCCCCTTGTGTCAATTTTGGCCCTACCTCTGTGGTCATTTCGTTGATATTGCCTTGTATGAGAAAAAGCACATTTCAGTCATAATTTGTGACACTACATGCCAAGAGCTAAGATATGATTGTAGCATACTTTGTGAAAGTTTGCAAAATTGATGTTTACCATAATCCTGGGGTCAAAATTTGCGCGCCCCGGGGTCACTTGATGATATGAAAACACATCTAAGTCTTTTGTGTGAATAACAAAGACCTGAGCTTAGATATTTGGCACTTAATTCAAAATAGGCCCAGCTCTAGGAGTCACTTGCTTAAACTGGACTAAGGTACAGGAAAACACATCTTTTTGCGTATCAATAACAGGCCTCTAGATTTGACATAAAGGATTGCCTAGAAGACCTCTACAAGAATTGAATCATACATTTAGGTTAAAATGCATCAACTTCGAGGTCATGTTGTATTGTAAGGATAATTTAGATAGAACATTTTTCAGACAAGTTTCTTGATTGGGTCTCTATCCTGATTGATTACTCTAACAAATAAGCATTCAGGCGTATATTGTATCTCTTTTGCGGTGCTCTTGTTAGATGATAGTTTTACAACTAATTGTATTTAAAAATCATTGTGCTTTTTACATTCTGATTAATGCATTGTTTATTTTACTTGGCATATGCTTAAAAGAATCTAACAATGGACATTTAAAATTATATGATAATTGATTATTATTTGCAATTACAGGACAATGAAAAATTTACAAAGGAAATTGGACCATGAAGTAAATCTGCGAGAAGATGAGAAAAAAGAGTAAGAAAAAATATTTAATATCTAAAGATATATTTTGGCTACAATTGTTTGTCATTATTGGCGTCCGCGCCGAAGCGCGGCGCCCTTATGGAATGAAATCAGATTTTGTGAAAGGGCGACAGCAACTTCTCGAGCCTTTTAGTCGGTCATAATAAAAGCCGATCATTCCGATCGGTATGAGGGTGCTTGATTATTAATTAAAAATGAAATGTCGCGATATGTTACAATGAATAGCGAACTGGACAATTTCGCAATGCAAACATTTTCAAATGAAATAACCTTTTCCGTCAATAAATCGCGCTCTTCGGGGTTTTTTATTTATCATTTTGTGTAGTACACAGTGGGTTATCATGGTATGTTATTGTTGTACATGTATCCTAGAATGATCACTTGATGACCTAAATATTTCAAAAATCTATTTATAGATATATCTATTTATCACTCCTATCGGTAATTACCGGTCTCTCCCGGTCTATTTTGACCGGGATTTACTAGTGACCGGCGAATAGTACCACACGTTTATTGTCCGGTCTCTTCCGGTTTTGGAGTAGATGTTTGATAAAAAACAACAACAATAGCATGTTTCATTTTATCTATATGAGATAAAAACAATAAATATGTACACGGATTTATATATAATATAAATCCGTGATATGTACAATAATTGAGAAAAAGGTACATTTTTATGGTATTAAAATGAGATTATCAACTTTGAAATATTTTATTTAATTTGTTATCCGTGTTAAGTAAAGATGCCGAGGAATTATTCAAAGTTACAAAGTAGATTTTATGAATTATTCAATTGATTGATAATTTAAAAAATGATAAAGAAAAATACAAATGTACATGTACATGGTTTAAGAATAAACAATATTATATATTGAAAGATAAACCATAATTTACTGACTTTTTCCAGTTAAGCTTTGACTTATAATCGTCGGTCAATTCTTAAAATTTATTTTACAATTTTAATAAAAAAAGAGTAGTAAAAACTCAGTATTAAAATAGCACATAAAACACAAAACAGAAATGAAAACAATATTCATAAAATTTGTATTTTTTTTATTAAGATTAATAGATATTACAATTAGTGTATAATAAACAATTATGCTCAACATGATCAACATGGTAATATAACCAGAGTCATATTTTTACTAACTTCAAGTGTGAACAGATACCTTAAGAGGGGGTCTTCGCTAATAGCGATAACATAATAAGGGACAATTACAAAGGTGTGGTACGTGTTGATCATGCGTTACACATATGGATTATAAATGATTGCATACAATAAAAGTCATGTATATCCGTTGCTATTAATAACCACGATCATAAAGAAATAACAAGTAATATTCTAATCTCTAGCATGCCAATCAAAGTTCATAATGAACAATGTTTTTCGTCCGCTCATTCATAAGTTATATACATTTCTGGTAGTTTATAAGAATATCTTGTCATCATATGTGTACTAGTTTATCTTCACTTGCTGCATTTCTTGCTTGGACGCCCTTTGATGCTTTGCATCAATGCCTTTCTTGTAATGTTGATGAAATGCAGTCAAAAATAAAAGAAAGAGAAAAAGGGATCGACATGAAATGTATTATAAAAAGAAAAAAATTAATGTTACTTTATCAAAATCAAAAGCAAATTAAAATGTTGAATACAATGAGAAAGGTAGTAATTATTATATTTATTTTCAGAAGAATCTCAGAATAATATTAAAAACAAAATTACAAAAGGAAACCCACAATGTGTAAATTTAAATAAAGAGGTGGCACTAAATGCAACGAGGTCCAATTTTATTGCTCCATCTATAACGCCATAATGTCTTTGAAATGATGAATATTAATGAATATCCAGTTACACATGGTGTAATAACAACCGGATTTTATAAAGAAAATAATAATATGGTAATAATTGTTGAATTTTAGTCTATCAAAATTCTTTTGATATTGAAAACTTGAATTAACTTACTCGTAAAAAGCAAACAAGCGACTATGAAATATTACAATAGAGTAGCAAAGGTATTAGCAAATAAGGCACTACCAATAATACACCATTGGTTCGTAAAACAGACATTATAAAGATAAACATTGATTATTTTCTGACAACATTTTTATTTTATGATGTTAATTATTATATGTGTTTATATATATGGTCTTTTTTTAAAAAAATATTTATTTGCAAGCTGTTTCCTCAAAACATTGTTCAGAGGACAAATACTTTCGGGTTCTTCGGGATCATTGGCTCCAGCATTTTTAAGCGTTGAGGATTGAGTACCGCTTAAGCCGGTGCTGGGGGCGTAAGGGATGGTGCACTTTTACATTATTCCTCATGTACAGACTCAGTCAAACCGAGTCTGAAATGGTTATGTAATTTTGCTGTTTTTGATGCTCCCGAGGAATCACTTTTTTCCAGATATTTATATTATCTACAAGTTTAATCTTTTCATCTGTGTGTTTATGTCATCTACCAGTTTCTGTTTTATTCTATGAGAGGAGTCCTGAAATGTGATTCAGATTTTCTATTTTTTTCAATATTTACAATTTACAGATATGATTGCGAACCAAAATAACAAAATAATAAGAAACTTCTTAGTATTTATGAATCTCTAAGTATTATGTACCAACTTTCAACTTAATATGTTAACATGTTAAATTTACCGACATTAAGATAAAAGAAACTAAAGTTAAACAATATGTGTTATTTCGTGACAGAACCTTTCGATACATATATGATAGTAACATAATAGTTAGCAAATAATCTATTAAACGAAAATGATGCCGCGTCTTGAAAATCATTCCAAATCTAGACACATATGTAGCAAACATTGGCTTTCAATGGCAACCATTGGCTTTCAATAGCAACCATTTGCTTTTCATACCAAATATTGACTTTCATGACGTTAACTTGCACTTTCCAGTACCGTCCATGAACAGGCTCAATCAAACCGAGCCTGCAACATTTTCAATTTTACCGTGTTGGGCTTTTTTAGGGATTCTGTTTTTCTCTATTTCATAGCAACCATTTACTTCCATAGCAAATTTTAACTTTCCGGTTTCCATAGCAACGATTGAATCTACTATTGAATTTCAGAGCAACTACTGACTTCCAAGGAAACTATTGATTTTGTATAGCAATAAGTGGGATCTTTAGAAACAATTGTTTCCCTTGGAAATGGCAACCAGTAATGTTTTACATGTGCACTTTTCAGATACATATATGAACGTTGCGAGATAAATATTGCGAGAAATATTTTATCTGCTTTTATTTACAGTTTACAGTAATACATGTTCCTTGTCATTAAGACCATTCATAGTCAGGTTAGCGATATATGGGGGTTTCATGGCCCTCTTGTTAAGATCTCTTGTTAAGATTTTCATTTGAATTTTTTCAGATGACAAAGCTGTAATGCGTTTAGCTTTACTATCAGCTCTTTGAAATATGAAATATGTTTATACTTTCGTTAAAAGGCGTCACACATGTTGAAAGTACAAATACTACATCAGAAGGAATGTATGAATTTCCTCTTTGTCTGAGTTTCATATTGCTTTTAAAAATTCTTCGTAGTTATTAATATAGTCGGTTTGTCTACTATTGAATTTCAGAGCAACCACTGACTTCCAAGTAAACCATTGATTTACATAATCAATCCGATTGAAACTCTTAGCTTATTTTTTTCCATTTGAAATACCATATTGAAAAAAAAAATGCACCAATAAAAGGAAAACGTTTCAAACGGGAACACCGGCCGGAATGATTTACTGATGAGATAAAATAGCTAATACATGAACGCGATTACTATCATAAAGTAGGGAAATATGAACAATACAAATTGCTCAGAAATGAAATATTATCAGTGATTAAAAAAGTAAAAGAGATTTCCTTAACAATGCTTTTAAAAATAACAAAGACCCGGCATTTTTAAGGAAAAAAATAAATAATGACAGGTAATAAAGATATTTACGGATATTTAAATATTATAAATGAATTAAACAAGTATTTTGTCCATATCTCGAATGTTATACATAAGACAAAGTTTTCAAATACAAATTTTTAAAACTTGAAAGTAACTCTGGACCAAAAGCTAATATATCATGAATTTGACATTGAATTAATTACCGTTTAAAGTAAAATTTATTATTGAAAAACTGAATATTAGAAATCTACAGGATTAGATGGAATTGACCAAATATCATCAAATATTGTGGAGATTATATTACACCAATAATTGCATCAATTATCAATAAAAGTATTAAAGCTAATATTTTCCAAAATGATTAAAACAACAGCTAGAGTAAAACCTATTTTTAAATCGGGGGATAAGAGTGAAGCAAATAATTATAGACCGATATCAATTTTGTCATCTATATCCAAAATATTTGAGCGCCATATTGCCAAACAAATACACTCATTCTTTGGAAATAAACGAACATAATTCATAATAAAAAATCATTCTTGTAATACTGCACTCATTAGTTTAATAGATACTTGGTTAAAAGATGTTGACAGTGGAAAAACTAGAAATGTGTCGTCACGCCACGGATGCCACCACATGTACCCACATTTCAGATGTTATAATATTAGGCTCCAAATTTGTTTTGAAAGCTGTTTTTCTTTTTCATTTTAAGTTCAAAATTAAGCCCTTAAAACTATTCAATGTCAACACAAACCATTTTTATTCTTTTATACAAAGTTCAAGGCACTGACACTATTCAGTGTTAACCTTTTCTGAATTGCATAGTTGTAGCCAAAATAATGACTACATATACACTTCTATAAAAGTATGAGTGCAGAAACTGAATATTCATTTTTTTCCAACATTCAAGACAGATGACTGTGTCCAAAATTATTGAACCATGACCAAATTCAAACTTGAGCTGCTTATTCCTAAAATGTATCAATTGACGAATTTGAGTTGAATGTGAACAACCATTCGGGAGATAATGAACGGAAACTTAAATTTCCCGCATTTTTCTCAAAGTTCAAGAGGGATAACTCTGTCAGCTATCGTCAAACCATGACCAAATTCAAACTTAACAAGTGTATTCTTATGGCATATCGATATGTTTAATTTAAGTTAAATATATACAACTGTTAGGGAGATAATGAGCGGAAATTGTAAATTTCCTTTTTTTGCAAAGTTAAAGGGGCATTACTCTGCCAAAAATTATCGAACCATGACGAAATTCGAAGTTGACCTGCCAATTTCTTTGATGTATCTATATGTCAAATTCGAGTTGAATGTGTAATACCATTGGGGAGATAATGAACGGAAACTGAAAATTTCATATTATTTTCAAAGTGAAAGGGGCATAACTTTGCCAAAATTCATCGAACCATGACGAAATTCAAAGTTGACCTTCCCATTTCTTTGATGTAACCATATGTCAAATTTGAGTTGAATGTGTAATACCATTGGGGAGATAATGAACGGAAACTGAAAATTTCATCAAGGGCCATAACTCTGTCAAAAAACATCGGACCATGACCAAATTCTAACTTCACCTGTATCTTCCTTTGATATATCTATATGTAGAATTTGAGTTGAATGTGTGCAACCGTTACTAAGATAATAAACGGAAACTGATGATGACGGCATGACGAAGGACGAAGCACGAAAGGACGGATATGCCCCAGCCATTTTATGGCGGGGGGAAATTATCGGGACTGTATTCTTAAATTTTTAAAGAAAGCCTTTGAGGTGGTTGATCATGAAATACCTCTGCATACACTTAAGCTTTATCATTTTTCTGAAAATGCCGTAATTTTTTTTTAAGTCATATCTTTCCAAACAGAATACAACTGGTTAAAATAGGTAATTTTCAATCTCAGATAATGAAAATAATTTCCGGTGTTCCACAAGGCTCAATATTAGGACCTTTATTATTTCTAATATACATTAATGGAATAGCTTTCATTGGTAATGATATAAAAATTTATTTATACGCAGACGATTCTACTCTTTATGAGTCCGGAGAAAATATATCAAAAGTAGAAGTAAAATTTCAAGATCATTAAGATAACATTGTGAAATGGTGCAAAATAAATGATATGGCCTTAAATTCAGATAAATCAAAATGTATGGTAATAGGGACAAGACAAAAAGTAAATATGAGAAAAGTGTATCTTAAGATAAATAAAATAGTTCTTGAAAATGTATCTGATCAAAAAGTCCTGGGTATTTGCATAGATAACAACTTAAAATGGCACTTGCAAATTTACAATGTTTGTAAAAAACTTAACGGAAAAATTGCCTAGTGAAAAAATTTCGTTTCTTTTTTGCACTTTGATAATTATGAAATTATTGTTTGACAATGCATTTTGCTCATTTTGGACTATTGTTGTATTATATGGGGTAAAGGAAACACAACTTACAAAAATAATGTTTGTAAATTACAAAAACGAATTGCTAAAATCATTTTACAGCAACCACAAAGATCATCGTCAATAAAGCCATTAGAAGCTCTTTACTGGTTACCGTTCCTTAACAGATGTAAATACAACACGGCGGTGCTTCTTTTAAAAACTTTAAATAACATCGCCACCACTTTTATGACAGAACTGATGACATTATCCAAGAACAAAAAATGTAACTGAAGATCTAGGTCACGAAAAGATATTGCATTAGGGACAAGACCTAAAACAAATTGTATTAAAGACACATTTTTTTATTATGGCATGAACATTTGGAACAATATACCTTTAAATATCCGTAATGTTAATAACCTTAAATGTTTTAAAGAAAAATACAAAACATATCTTGATGTTCATATAAATAAATGAGTGACTGAATGAACGAATAAATAAATGAATGAATGAATAAATGAACGAACGAACGAGCGAATGATGCAATATGCGTATATGTTTAAACAAATTGTTGAGTGTCTGTCGAAAGTATATGAGTTGTATTATTCTAAAAAATACATATTATACATTCATTTTTCTACCTATGCATGTCCTGTTGCTGTTGTTTTCTATTTCAAAATGCCACATTGGAAATAAGATATAAATGGTTGATATTTTATGTTCTTAATGTGTAACCTTCTTTAAATAAAGATATTATTTTATTATAATTATTGTAATTATTATTATTATTGTTGTTGGTGTTGTAATTCCAAATCAAACCAAATATAACGTTCACAACGTTGCATTTCTTCATGTAGTATTTTTATAGTTAGATGAAATTGATCTTATGCGTTCGTTTATCAATCATAATAATACATTTTAGCCATTTCATCAGCTCCACAATACTAATTCAGAGGCAAGTTACGTGTTTACTCCATCAAGGTTTAACCTTCCTCTTTCTATTGGAATTTCAAGATAACATATTTTATTTTGGTCCTCACTAAACTTTGAAATAAGATTTTGATCTTTAAATATTATCATTATAGTACGGATGTTACAATTCAAACACTACGAACGAAAATAGAGCACATAGAAGAGAATATGTGGGCATCAGATGTAGACGACAGCAAAAAGTAAAAAATTCTATACATTTTTTTGTTTCAAAATAGAATTTGCCTTATGATTATGTTTAATTTAAAGTACGTATGTATTCAACCACTTTTTGATGTTTGAGTCTGCAGTTTTCTTGTTATTTTGTTGTGATTAATGCTTGCGAGGGATCACTTTGTTTCCAGATTTTTATACTTCACAACAGTAGGTATCCAGTGCTGTGTGGCAACTGTAAAAAGTTGCCCCATACTTCATTTCAGTGTTGTTATATTTTTCTGGTCCTTCGGGATCATTGATCCCAGCACTATTAAGTGTTGAGAATTGAGTACCGCTCAAGCCGGTGCTGGGGGCGTGAGGGATGTTGCACGTATTTATTTTCCCTCATGTACAGACTCAATCAAACCGAGTCTGTGGTTCTCTAGTAATTTTGTTGTGATTAATGCTTTCAAGGGATCACTTTGTTGTCTAGATTTTTTTAAACATTTAAATTGAAATCATATAAGCGTCAGAGGCGTCAAAAATTACAACTTTAGCTCCGTCAAATGACCCATTAACGGATTATAAGCATTTATGGTTAAAAGATTGTTTTCCGAATACGAATGAGCTTCTTAAATCATATGAAAAAATAATGTTTATTTCAGACACTCAAAGATATGTGCTGTCATGTAGCAACGACAGGGATGAGACGTTGATGAAATGCTAATAACTAAGTCAAATGAAATACACACAGAAGTTAAATGAAATACACGCGGACAGTAAACAACCCAAATTTAATGAAATTTATTATTTCTATTTGATTTATATACCTTTTCACTATTGTAAAGATAAAATATATGTATTTTTGTATACTCTTGTGTCATTGTCTTTGTTGTTTGAGTTACATAATAGTTGTGTGTTGTTGCTGTCAATTTGTGAGCCACTTGTTTTAGTGACATTAGTTGTAAACTAAGCAAATAGAGTATTACAGTCCGCTGGAGACAAAAATGATATGACCCAGGGGATAGCCAATGATATAATGCACATTTATGTCCCATCATCAAACTATGCTATAAATGTTTTAATATTGTAAGCTACAGGAGTAGTGTATTTGTTGTCTATATCTTAAACAATCTCACATTCGTTGTCATATATGACTTCAAATTTAATCAAACGAGTCCAAGAAATTGCTATACAGCCTCTGACAACAAACGCGTGATTATTTTATCACGTGACCAAAACAAAGAAATAAAACAAATTATCTACAAAGCAGATAACAGTTAAATTGAATGATATAAGATTTCAATATTAATGATAAATACAATAAACCCAACGAAAAGTAACAAAACATAAAATTAGTAAACTGTAAACATTTGAGTAAGAACAAACGATTAATCATTCAATTCCAGATATAATTTATACAGTAACCGCCTCTGTGGTCGAGGGAATACAGTCGATGACTTCTAATCTAGTTATCTCTCTGGCGTGGGTTCGATGCCCGGGAGATGCTTTGGTTTAATGAACCAAAAAAGAAACTTTCGCAAAGTATGTGCCAGTTGTTCAAGGGTACCACTTAGATGTACACACATATATACATGTAGTAGCTTGTAAAACCTTCTTGTTTGCAAAATCGGTCAGCTAATCCCCGTATAAAAGCCCGATATGTTTATTCAACGTAAAAATCAAGTCTCAAAAGGATTGAAAAACTGTACTAACATATCTACATTCAAAGTTGGAGAAAGTTTCTTTTTTGTTTCAGTATAGTTTAGCACGGAGGAAGGTAGGCTATTACTGGTGTAACTCTCCAGGAACGCCAAAATGTTGAATAAGTGTTTGAGACACTCCTAACCTATTAGCCAAAGTGGTAAAACCACGAAGAAAAACGGAGTGAACGCTTCTGATTTTCATCTTACCAAACGAGATAAAATTAGATTTAATTCAGAAGACTTAAATATTTTGATCCTGACGGACGTTTATGAAGCTTTGTAGACGTGGAAATTATCCGCATTGAATTATCCGAACGCAACAACGGTATAAAAGTGAAAATAAGCTATGCAGATGTATCCGTACTCAAGGGCAAAGAAAGTTTTGTAGTAACCTGTAATGAAATTCGCGACAGGCGCATGAATATCAAAATGTGCGGGAAAGGCGACACCTATTAAGAAAGAGATAACTGATGGAAACCGGAATATATGTCCTACTGGAAAAATAAAAAAATAGACATGTCAGAAAAAATGAGAAAGATAACTAAATAAAAAGTGTCTGTCGTAGGGTTCCTCTTTCCTAATAAAGGAGGGGCTATTTGGGCCTGTAATGGCACGGAAAAAAATAAAGAATTTACTTAGGATGAAAGAAAACGCAAACACAGCTACTTCGTGGCGCAAACCAATGGAAATTTATTCAATGTGCAAAATACAAAATGCAACACGCATGTCATTTCAATAATTGAATGAATACATTACGAGTAATAAATTACAACCAAAATTACCTGTAATGGCACGGAAACAAATAAACAATTTACTTAAGATGAAAGAAAACGCAAACACAGCTACTTCGTGGCGCAAACCATTGGAAGTGTATTCAATGTGAGCATGCGTGACTTCCAATCCGGGTGAGTAAATGTTATGAGGCCCGTCCAGAAGAATTTAGTTGATATGAATTATATAGAATGACATTAAGTGTTACATGTTGCAATGAATGAAAAGGATGAATGAAAATGAGAAAAATATGGGGGATGAATAGGACAAATATATAGGACATGTACATATATGATATATAACAAAATGACAAACGTACAGGGAATATATAACGACACAATATATAAGACATACATACAAACAATAAATTATACATGTCGGTATATTACCTCGTGACATACTTCCCACTTCGGGAAATGTCGTCCCGACATTTAAATAATTTATGACATTACCGTTAAGTAAAGCTGAAGAAATAACAGAAGTGCTTTAAAATTTACAATCCAAATTTACTATGAAATGAAATTAACTCAATATGTAATAAAGGCACTTCAAATTCTTATTAAGTACATAAGGGCTCTTGCTGAACTGTAAGGCATCAAACAAAGCTGCCCGATGACTGTACACATGATTAAACCATATCTTTAATCACAATTGAGGATAATATAATACTGTAAAGTATTTATATTTGAATTATAGGTGTGCACTCCAATATAATTCAAATAAACACATCTATATGTAATAGATAAAAGATTACATTAGTACCCAATAGTACATCATTAGTACATTTGTACTAAAATGTTTCTTTCCAAATTGTTCAACTAATGAACAAAACTTAAAGGGGAACAAAGTAAATAAAATGTTGGATAATAAATATTTGAAATATTTGCTTTATTTAAGATTTCTACAAAAGATAGAAAACTCAATTGTTATAAAATCAAACGTATGTTTTACATTTAAAACAAAATTGTCAAATTCATGAATATGTTACAACTGATATACTATAAAAAGTATTAAGAATCAGTTGAATTGCCATGAACTATTCCTCATCCATGCAGGCTGGGCCCTATTTCTTCTTTGTCTCCTAAATGATTCATCAGACTGACATGGCAGCTGCTTTTGCTTATCAGTACTATTCTGGTCCGACAACTTCCCATCAGCTTTTGATTGACTATTCCGACGTGCTGGTATAATATATTTACCTGATGAGTCTGAAATAGAAGAATCAACATTTTGTTGAACAGAATTATCAGTATTAGGGATGGTTGGTGTAAAAGTATCAGGATGATTATTAGGACATAGACCAGGAAATGTATCTGAACCACTCTTATGATCAACCGAGATTTCAGGGTCACAAGCTTTACGCTTTGATATCGAAATACCTGTCAATGGGAGTAAGAGATTCCTGTGAAGGAGTCTATGTTTTCCCTTACCATGCTCCCGTTTAACTTCAAATATAGGGATATCGGACGTAGGTTGACTGACCACCACATAAACATTTTTCTCCCATCTATCAGCCAACTTTGCTTTACCCCTTATTCCAACATTCCGAACAAGAACCCTATCTCCAATTTCAACCTTGGCTTCCCTGACCTGCAGATCATACCATTTCTTATGTCTTTGACCTTGTTTACGAGCTTCACGACTAGCTGCCTTATAAGCAAAGTTAAGTCTGCTACGTAATCCAGATACATATGTGGACTTATCTGTTGGCTTAGTACGATTAGGTTCGATACCTAAAAATGCATCGATTGCTAGACGAGGATGACGTCCAAACATTAAAAAATGGGGTGTATAACCTGTGCTTGAATGTGGCGTTGAATTATACGCATGAACAAGTGCAGGGACATGAGCTCTCCAATTGGACTTTCTGTCTTCTTCTAGAGTGCCAAGCATGTTCATCAACGTTTCGTTAAAACGTTCAGGCATTCCGTTTCCTTGCCGGTGATATGGGGTAGTTCTAGTCTTTTCTATATGTGCAATATTACACAATTCAAGAATAACCTCACTTTCAAAATTTCTACCCTGGTCACTATGAAAACGACTCGGAAATCCATAATGACAAATGAAATTTTCAAATAGAAGTTTTGCAGTGGTATGAGCCGTTACATTCTTAGCTGGTATTGCTTGTGCGAAACGAGTGAAGTGATCGGTAATTATCAAAATATTTTCAAAGCCTCCTTTTGACATTTCTAATGACAAAAAATCCATACATACCAAATCCATAGGATAACTAGAATGACTAGGTACAAGTTTGGCAGAAGTCTTATCCAAAGTCTTTCGACACATACAACGAGGGCAATGACGAATACGATGTTCTATAGATTGTTCCAATTGAGGCCAGAAGAATCTTTGATCTGATAAGGACAACAGTAACGTGCACAGCCTTGATGACCGGCTTCATCATGAAGACCTGTAAAAACAACATCCTGAAAATGATCTGGTAACACAAGTTGAACAACAGGGTACCCATTAGATGTGCCTTTACGATACAAGACGTCATTCTGTAAATACAAATTACTCCATTCTTTGAGATATTTTCTCACAGATTCAGGTTCAAGTGACTTTTGTCGATCCGTAAGTCTATGACCAGCTTGTAAAAGCTGTATCACACGAGCAAGTGTAGGATCACCCTTCTGTTCTTGCTTCCAATCGACAGCTTTAAAGTGAGTACCAAAGCACGTCTAATCTTTGGGATTCAAGTCCAAAACTTGCTGAGTCAAGGAAACACATTCCATGGCTGGAATCTGACCTTGACCTTCTGAATGAGCTTGAAGTAAAGCTTTAACTGCATCTGAGAAAAGAATGGTGTTTCTAGTATCAGGGTAAAGTAGTCAAGATAGTGCATCAGCATCATTGTTATGTTTTCCTGCCCTGTATATAATATTGATGTTATAGGTTGATAATGCGGCTAACCATCTATGACTTATGGCGTCTAATTTAGCAGTAGAGAAAACGTAGGTTAGGGGATTATTGTCAGTACGGACTGTAACAGAATTTCCATATAGATACTCATGAAATTTGTCACATATTGCCCATTTGAGTGCCAAGAACTCTAGCTTGTGTGCTGGATAGTTCAACTCACTTGGCCTTATACTTCTGCTGGCATAAGAAACGACTCGCTCCTTGGTTTTGGTAAAGAACTGCACCAAGCCCACCTGAACAAGCATCGATATTTAGAGAAAAAGGCTTGGTATAATCAGCATAAGCTAAAATGGGTGGAGAAGACAATTTCTGGATCAATATATCAAATGCCTATTGTTGTTCTTTCTCCCATTTCCACGGTGTACAGGTTTTACATTTGACTGATTTCTTTTTAGTAGGGTGACCCACTAAAAGATCATTCAGAGGTTTAACGATTTTAGAAAATCCCTCTATATAACGTCTATGATAACCTGCAAAACCTAGAAATTTTCTAAGTTCTTTCACAGAAGTTGGAACAGGCCATTCCTTCAGGGCTCTAATTTTCTCAGGATCAGTCTCCACACCTTGAGAACTAACAACATGTCCAAGATATTGAACATGGGTTCTGAAAAACGAAAGAAAAGACGAAGAAAAACTGATTCTAAACGCTGAAAATGAGAATCTATATTGTCCGAATAGATAATGATGTCATCAAGATATATGAGACAATCATTTAAATGTAATTCACCCATGCAACGTTCCATTAAGCGTTGAAAATTTGCAGGCGCATTGGTTAACCCAAAAGCCATTCGATTACATTCCCAAAAACCAAGAGGTCCTATATTAAATGCAGTATTCTGTTTATCTTCCTCCTTCATAGCGACCTGCCAGAACCCTGAACGTAGATCTAACTTAGAAAAATACTTCGATCCTGCAAGTGAATCAATGGTTTCGTCAATCCGAGGAAGAGAATAAGCATCCTTAACAGTACGACTGTTTAATTTTCGATAGTCAATGCAAAAACGCAATGAACCATCTTTCTTTCGAACTAAGACAACATTTGAAGAGAAAGGGCTATGAGATTCACGAATAGCTCCAGCTTCAACCATGCTCTTTAAATGTTCCCGTACTTCTTCAAACATACCTGGTGGAATACGTCTATATGTGTCTTTAAAGGGAGTCGGGTCAGTTAAGTTGATTTCATGTTCAACAACATTCGTACAACCAAGATCAGTAAGTCCTGAGGAGAAAATGTGTTTCCACTTGTCTAAGAAAGTTCTTGCTTCAGCTTGTTGATCTGATGTCAAAGTGTCTGTAGGAATACTTATTCCAAGATCTTCCAAAGATTTGTTTGAGTTATGGGACTTGTCAATTTCTCCTTCCGAAGGATTAATAGAACGTAAAACTGCAACTTATTGAAGTTTACAAAGTGAAATTCTAGGATAGATGGTTACTGGTTTAGCTGTCAAGTTACATACTTTCACAGGAATCCTTGCAAATGAAGTGCCAGGTTTAATTTTGACTAACCTCGGGCAGATATTCAGTGAAACAACATCATTGTTTTCTGTAACACCAGATTCCATAACACCAAAATTCCTGACTTTGCCTGTGAGGATTCGTGTCTCAAATGCTTTTACAACAATAGGTTTCTGATGAAAACTTGTAACTGGTATGGTATGACCTGAGGCCAGAGAAGCCAAGGCATTGGAGATAGGAACAGACAAATCCTCAATACCTGAAGATTTCAAGAAATTCAAAATGTTTGTCCCTATTATCAATCAATGGCACAATAACAGAATAATTAGTGTCTGGAACAATAAGTATGGGAACAGGAACAGGGGTAAAATCTGAAACAGGAAAAGATATTTCCAGTAAAGAATAACCTAAATATGGTACTTTATTACCACCAGCTCCAGTAATTTCCAAACAAAAATCTCCCAAATTGTGCATAACTGGCTGTGGATTTAAAGATTTAAAACATGTTTCACTAAGAGTAGAAATCATGGAACCAGTATCTATCAAACCAGTTAAAGCTATACCATTGACAATAACCTTGGTTTCATTATCTGAAACAATAGGAGGCAGAGAAGAACTAGGGCCATCACAAGTACTATCATGACCTACCATCTGCCCTACGATGGAGGTCGCTTGTCGTTTAAAGTAACCTTTGCGATAGGTTTTTCAGGCCTCTGTTCTTCAGATGCTTCTTTTACTCTATCTCTGTACCGTGGTCTATTGTTATAAAATCTTACTCTTCTATCACTCTTCAATCCTTTAATCTCAGAATCCATCTCACTCAGTTTTACTTCCATACTCTGCATTTGTTTGGTAAGTGTTTCTAGTTGCTTCAAAACCCTTTTCTCAACAGAGGTGGTATATTGTTTAGCTTCTACTACATCAGCTTTCTCTCCTTTAGAATTTGAAACCGCTGGAGAAGGTTGAATTTTACATTCAGTATTACTTTTGATAGGGTTTGAAGATGGCCTTGATTGCTTAAGATCCTCTTCAATTGCCCTCAATTCCTTTCTAAATGTATTATAGTCATCATTTTTGTCATAAAGAAAACGAGACACATTTTTCAATTCCAAATCTCGCAAACCAGACCATAATCTACTGCGAAGCATTTCTGATCTTGCAGACTTGTTAACTGGACCGGGTTATCTGCTCAATAGTCGCTTTACACATTTCTAGTTTGTATTAGGGGTAGAAGCCCTTAATTAACTCCTTACGAGTACGTTTTATTGTACACGATGATGATAGCTTGAAGGGATTTAGCTAAATAAAATACTACATGAATCATTTTTTATTGATTGTCAAAAAACTATATGGAGTTCTCCTCGGTGACATTAAACAGTCCCAGCTGGCCATACATGCGGGACCTTGCAGACCATCAGACAGGGTTGTCTGTATCAAAACAAATCCGATATCAAGATATGGTGAACAGGACAGACAGGGATATTCAGATCCCCCACTCAGAAAGAAAGTACACTCAAGGTCCTAGTCTTCAATTACTTCATTTGCTTACTTGGAGTAAAGGTGCCAGAAACAAAAGTATGGTATCACAAAAAGCACAGACTGTGATAAAAGTCAAACCAAAAAAGATACTATATACTGAATTCATAGATTATATAAAATATATTTATTAATTCTTTAAGTTTATAGTTAACATAAAAAAAAGATATTGAGTATTTAATTTTGATATATAGCATATTAACACATATAAAGTGCATAATTCCATACAAATTTCAACTTAGTGCTTAAATACTTTCTGATGCACTCAGTAAATCCACATGCATTAAACATGATTTAATAATCCCCACACTCCTCCCCACCTAGCCCCAATGAGATCTACTTGGTTGATCATACCATGTACAATACCTCATATTGTTTGATTACAGTTTGGAATGAAAAAATTAAAGTTTATTCTAAATATTATAAAGCTTTTTTTAAATTTCACAAGGCTTTCAACACATTTACAA
>NW_026851521.1:37500-134014 GCF_026571515.1 Ruditapes philippinarum
AAATCGTTTTGTCTGTCAAAATAATGTAATGTTTCAATCTTTCATTTTCCGATGTAAAATCCACGAGCAAATATCCATAAGGATTCTTTCCAGCATTGGCAAAGGCTTTCTTGAACTTACCCGTGCTTGTCGGGTACATCAGTCGGGCCAATGTCATCATTATGGATTATTAAACAACACTAAATAATGACAATTCCTTCGTTGAGTCGGATTTTTGTTCACAAATAAGTTCTCCAGACATTTTAATAACACATCTAAAGACCATTTTTATCATAAGAGAAATCTTACAAAAAATCGCCTTTTAACCAAAAAGTGCAAAACCTGATGTGACTTTACGATAGGTTTTCCCCTATCTGGGTAAGTGTAAACTATTTTCTTTTAAGAGACAACTGTATCTTATATCAAAACAGAACAAAAACAAAAAATGGAAGTACAAAGAAACAAGCAAACAGTATGTTATAGACAACACAAATTAAGTTATAAGTATTTGTCAACATATATATATACAGTAAAATCAAGTAATCAAAATATACAGTAAGCTTATTACGAACTCATTGGGACATTTAAAATCTGTTCCTTATATCCGGAGTTCCTTGTAAGCATATAGCGAATTAGTTCCTTGTATCAGGAGTTTTTATAGCGAACAGATTTACATATAACGAACTGATTGTTTACCATTGTCCGCCATTTTGAAGAGCATTTGATTAAGAAATATTAGTCATATACCTCTATTTTAGACACAATACCCGAGAGCGTACTTTTTGGAATTTAAATAATTGCTATTCCAGTTTAAGATTTACTCCCTATGTCAGTTTCTCATAAAATATAATATTTTGTTTCTAAACTCTTTTCGTTTTCTTTCCATGATTGAGAATAAACAAGATTTTGAACATCTTCTATATTATAATTTAAGGGTGACTTTTACTTATGGAAGATAAAGATTTCTTTTCATTTAAATCAAGCGTACATTGCAGATTGCAAGCATGCGTGATTATGTTGAAAACCGATTATAAATTATTCTAATTATTTTAGTCGAGCATAACTATTGACGAAAAGAAATAAATAACCGTTTTATCTTGGTGAAAAGAGCTCATGCTAAAAATATCCTAAATAGAAAGCTATACAAATTCATTTTAATAGATGTATTGAAGTTCATACAACGATAAACGGTACGGTACATTCGGCCGAGTTTTAATCCATGCCAATGAAAACGAAAGTCTATTTACGGATAGCCAATATTTTGGAGTTCGTTATAAAAGTGTACTTTTAACTAGATCGAGACTAAGAAATGAGTTCCTTATAAGCGATAATTCCTTATAACCGTGTTCGCTATAACCATATTTTTTTATTAAATAAAGAAGGGGAAAATTCGGGCCAAAATAAATTGTTCCCTATAACCGGAAGTTCGCTATAACCGTGTTCGCTATAAGTGAAGTTAACTGTAATAACTTTATGACGTCATGGTGGAGGGCGTTATAAATGGTTTATATGTGAACTCTATTTCTAGAAGACTAGATTTTTGTACCATTTCTTTGGTTCGATTCACTGCTAGAATGTACTATTGGCACCTTTTCATTTATTAATACCTGAGTAGTAGCGTAGGAGACTTTGTTACTGAATTACTTACACGAATGCGTCTAATAATTTTCAATCAATATATCAATATAAAAAATATAACAGTTAGAATATTTTACTATTTTAAATTGAGTTCCATACATAATTAAGATCTTCATTACTTGATTTTATAACTGGAAACAAATATTTAGCATGTGCATCAATACATCAAATGCGCGTTGCTAGGGGTGCTCTTATCGTAAGATTTATTGTCAGTGAATTTTTTATCTTATGATTTAATTTTTACTTCTTTCGTGGCTTTTTGAAAATGACTTAATATTTGACGTACGATCATCGTAAGTCTTAAACTTAAGATAAATCGTAAGATATTTTGTGAAAATGTCTGCAGGTTGGTAGAAATTACAGAAGGTGATATGTGATAACTCAGTAAACAATTCAGTGATCCGTTTATCCCTGCCATCCTTACAATAAATGTTATCCAGTACAATTTATTTGTTGATCCTATAATAAACGAATTCATTATCGTCTAAATATGATGGTATTACTTGAATAGACTCGACACAATGAAAACAAGCCTATAAATATCATTTTACAAAGGTTGCCACATTTTGTAAAGCCAAAACATTCTATCCAATGTAGGTATGATCCTTTTGTTTTGATGTTGCGGCAAATACAAGTACTTCAGAAATGTGGCTTAACCACAAGTGTTGGTCCAGATACCATCATGTTAAAGGGATGGTAGAAGATCATGCTTGTCTGCGGCGGCGGCGAAAGTGTAGTATTCTGCGGTGGTGTTGGTTCTTAGTATATACTACTCTGCAGTGGCGGTGCATGTGGTGTATTCTGCGGCGGTAATAGTGCTACATTTATACTAATTTGCGGCAATGGTGGAGGCAGTGGCGCTGTATACGCTTGACTTCCCTGCGGTTACGCATGCGTGATTTTCCCCATGCTTGCGATTTCGATATTTAAACATGATTTTCACCGCGAAAAGTCTTGATTGCACTCTGGGCATGCATTCATGTTGCTCCTTTAATAGCCTTATACAACATGACAAGTATAAACATAACACAAGGTTAATATAATCCATATGTCGTTTTCTTATAGATTCTATATATAATATATACACAACTTATTTTAAATTGTGGTCCATATTGTTCGCAGTTAACATTATTTAACTTAAATTCATTTGTTTACGTTATTTATTTTAACTTACACTCAATATCTCAAACTACTACGAGGTTTAATTTTAATTTAACAATCTGACTAATACCATCTGACCGTAAAATGAGCACATGACACTTTAATTTATGCAAACATTCGCGTTTAAACAAGGGCATGTAAAGCCGAACGGATTAATATTTATATAGGACCTTCCAATTAAAAAAGGCTAAAATTGTATGTATGTAAATTATGCTGCTACCACTTTTGTTAACCACTCGAGTTTTTTGTTATAGAGACATAAATTCTTTCCGCTACTTTACTAAATTGTAGTTGTTTTTATCATTGTTCATATGGTATTATAATTATAGTATTATTAACTTTGAGTTTTCTTAAGGGATTCTTATTTTCTCTATTTTATCGCCACATCAGGGTTTTTTTTTGTGCCGCGTTGAGGCTGTAAAATGTCTCCCCGTATATTCAATCAGAGATGTTATATTTCCGATCCTTAAAGATCATTCAGCACGACATTATTGTCAGCTTGTGGTAATTAAGTTCTTTCTATTCAGCTATTTCTTGTTGGGTGGTTCCAGTTTTCCTCACTTGAATACTGTTGAATCATCCTTAGGATATGTGGCCTGATTTTTAAATTTGTCTTTTCGTCTTATCTGTGAAATACAGGCTTCATAACCTCTGATCCTCTTTCAAAATTCCATTTTGTTTAGTTCCGCTCATTGTTTTCTCGTTTAGGACACAAGCATTTTTTTTTACTATGGGACCATATGCCGCTTTTCATTGAACGGCATTTACGTGTCACATTTAAGGTGTCATGATAACCGCCATATGAACACATCTACGTATGTTTCCAAATTGTACCAGTTCATGTTAAATGTTGAATTCTGCTTAAGCCGGAGCTAGGGGGCGTGGGCTATAGTTTGCATTTGACAGCACTGTCCATGGACAGGCTCAAACAAACCGACCCTGCAACATTTTCAATTTTGCCGTGTTAAGTTTTCTTTAGGGATTCTTATTTTCTCTATTTTATTAATTATTATAGTATAGATGGATTATAAAAAAATTGTAGACTTCATTATATATATATATCATTTACTCTTTTAAATGAGTTTTATGATTTATCAGTGTGAACAATGCGGGGCACGTTCCACTAAACTGAGCAAACTACTGCAAACCAAGATGAAATAAAATCACTGGCAAAAATTTATGTGTGCCGGCTGCAAGAAGGTTTTTACTCGCTAGAAGAATAGCAATGAAAATTCACATCATTGACCCGAATGCTTACGAGTGTTTACAAGAAGACAATCACTTCGAACAACATCATGGACAGGCAGGTGGAGCCAGAAAAAAGGTCTTTTTATGTTGGTGAAGAAGCCACGCCAAACAATTGGCTGAAAAGGATGATAAACCTCGACAATTTTACACATTTACAGAAAATGAAAAGTCATCAATCTAGAATTCAGAACGACTTCTTTTACTTACAATGTCTTGTGTAAATACATCGCGGTGGCTGATGACGAATTAATATCTTTAAAAAATGTTCACGGCCTTATTTAAGGATATTATCAAGGCAGCGAAATCAAACGATTTAGTAAGGCTGGTTTAAAGTTTTATTTTCTTTGACTATCCTATTTTTATTCCATTTGACAAACATCCAGCACTTACCCTGAACGATTAATGGCGGAAATTTATAGAGGCTATTCGTTGCCAAAAATCCAGCCTTTGAAACTTGACAAGGCATACTTCGGTTCTACTAAACAGATTAGTAAACATCTAATTGTGGATCTTAGAGTTACATACTGCACTGGTATAAAGCATTTTGATTATCTCGTTTTGATAAAATGAAAGCTGTTAACATGCAACTAAGTTAAATTGCAAATTGTATTTATAAATGTATAACTTCAAATTTGCGACATGTAGAAATGTAAACGATAGAACGTACACAAAACGTTAAAAATGCTGTGCATCATGACGTTGAGAATGTAACTGCATCAACTTGACACATTCAGGTTTACAACACCACACTTTCCTTTAACATTCTAACGCGATTAACATTTGTAAACTATTTTGCAACTTCCATATATGGAATTATCACGGAAATAGACGAAAATTAATAGGCGGAGACAATTTTCACGAAAGCAGAATACAAAGAGAGGTAACTCTTGCTGGTACAAAAATAATTCAAATTATATACATGTAGAAACTGTTATAAATTTCACATACACCAACTGCATTACAGTTGACTTTGAATATCCTCTGATTTTGTTGAAACGTATTCTAGTACAGGATATTAAAGTAATGCAAAATTGGTTAAGATATAATGTAAAAATTTAACAATATATATACTGATAATGAGCATAATAATATGCAAAAACTAAAGTTAGTGAAATAACATAAGGGAATGTTTCCCATATATAATGACACACACTACAATTCGTTGATATGAATAATATGGTTTTGTGTGCCACGGCAATACTCGTAAGCATATCTTTTTTTTACATTCAGCAAATAGTACTAGAATGCGATACATGGAAGGCACTTTTGGCAAAACGAATAAAGAGAACTGAACAGTAAGCCTATGCCTTCTTTCTTTAAAAGACTATGTTGGGTTGTAGAAAAACCCATATCTTTGACCAAGTGTATAACCACGAAATAATTCAAAGTTTACTATCGATAATTCCGTTGTATAACAAAAAACTTGTGAGTTTTTCCCATTTTAATGTTGAAATAAATTTTCAGTGTATCCTAGCAACTCTTTTTGCCTCCATTGGGAGGTATTTTGAGTCATAGGATGTGATTAAGCCTTTTATTGTTAAAAATATGTAAGCTGGCGTAGGTTAAGGTCTTTTTATGCATTGTACTGAATCAATAGAACCTCTAAAATCTGTGTAAACATGCTGTCATTAGCTTTTACCTAGATTTGCTGTCTATATGATCAAAAGCAGAAAAATGTTTGTATGTACATGAAATACCTCACAGAATACTTATTAAGTTTTGTAAGTGATGACTTTCTAAGAGATAAAATAAACAAGAAATACATATATTTATAATCAACATACATACATTTGGACTTATAATTTTACTTATTGAAAAACGAAATGGGAAAAATGGGAAAATATATGGTAAAAAAAAAGTTATGTACGAAAGGGTACATACAACTTTGGTTATAATTTTACTATTGTTAAAAGTTTTTTTCTTGTCAAGTCATACGCTAGAATTAAGGTTACTAATATAAAAGTAAATGCTACTATAAGGAAAGACAACAGCCCGAATTTGGTCTGTATTAGTAATTAGTCGTATCAAAATCTCTATCAGATGTTGACTTGAAAATTTGAAAGTTGCAAGGTAGCAGCTTAACTGTAAATGTTACTCATTCCTATGCAAATTTGAATACCATCAGTAAAATTTATTTGTCGTTGAATATAGTCTTATCAATAGTTTTCACTTCCTTGAGAGTAACCTCAGACAGTAACCTGGTGTTTTTTGTTTTTTGTTCTTTTTTTTTTGTTTTTTTTTGTTTTTGTTTTGCTCTAGGAAATGTGGTGTCTGCAACGTTTTAAAACTTACATGCCTATAATCCTTTAAAGTCCGCTGATGTTGATTGTATAAAGGCATAGAATGGCAATCATGCAAGTGAATTATGTTTGGTGAATAAGTTAACACCTAAAAAGTATGGTAAACGTAAACTACGCCGCTTCTTGTCGCCGACCGTAAATACCGAAAATGAGCGGATAAATACGTTTATTTACGATGATGTAGTGGGCGGGAAAATGGGCGGAGCTTATTTTATCTCCTATTGAAAAACGTGTAAAGCTGAGTTGTGCTGATCCGAATCATGATGGTTCGACAATGTAAAGCTAAGAATGTAACTTCTGTCTTGTCGGCGTATACACGAACAATGAGTATTCGAACACTTGGTATTGCTACTATCAGTTAATATTTTGTCGTTTAACAAAATGTATTTTGTTGAAATGCATATTTACAATCTTACATCGGCAAACTCAATCCAATAATGCAACATTGGAGATTACATACAAAGAAATACAATTGTATTTTTTCCATTAACAAACTGTTCAACTCAGATCAACAAGGCTGGATTTTTGGCAACGAATAGCCTCCATAGAAATTTAGGGGGTACTGTAGTCAAACGAAGTCTTTTGCATCGATATGTCCTTGATACATATGAAATAACCGTCGCTGATATGCCAAATGGAGGGAATTTGTTTGAAAAAACAATGCATTATTGAAATAGAAAACACGGACGACTTGTATAGCCAAAGCGAGGATATACAAACATCAACAATGGAATAACATTCGACAAGGTCGGAATATTCAAGATATGTTAGCTAAAGATCCTCATGAAATGGCAGGAGTTACTCTAAAACGCAGCGGAATAGCAGAAATTCAAAAATATTCAACATGTGTTACCCGATTACCAAGTTTATGTAGCGTCCAAACAACATTTCATTGTTATCATCTACAGTTGCCTTAATGCAGAAAAGAAGACATATATGTACCTCAATGACAAACAAAATGATTTCATCACAAGTATACCAGGTTTCCTGTGTAAGAACTACTGCTGCACACAATGTTACAATGACTTTTATGAGAAAAGAAAAACAAAGATGCAGCAACGTTTGCAATGCTTGCAGTTAAACACACGATACCTGTGAGGTTGTATGGATACCTTGCACTGACTGCAACTGTTTTTCCAAGGCGATAGATTGTCATTTGTTACATAAAAGCTTTCTACATCCGTAAACTCGACATGTGTATCTATTGTCCGCTGTAAAGACTGTGGCAAAAGAATCAACAAGATAATCACTAAAACATACAGCGATGCGGAGACGTGTACTGCAATGTATGCAAGACTTCTTTGGAGAACACCATCGATGACTCATGATGCCAGAAGAAAACAACAGCTTTGAAATGTCAAGAGAGGATGAAATTATTGGTGAAATTGAAAAAAAAGAAACGTTCATATTCTTTGACTTTGAATGCAAATAATATGTCATGATGGAATGTATGGATGGTTAAAGACTTGTTCAGAACATGTGAATATTGTCTTAAATCTAGTTGTGATGTGTATGAACATAAACAGAACTTATGTGTGACTCATAATGTTTATACGGTTTGTCGGAACGAAGACACTGAGTTGGAGGACTTTAGACGACGGAAACACATTGACCGAATTCTGTCTTCGGCAGTGTAAATAGGATATTTATAACTGCACTATATCGTGCCCAATTTCTAAGGATATGATTCATGTCCAATACTCCAGTACCTAAAAATGTTGTTCTTGTACAGGTACTGGAGTATTTGATATTAATCATATCCTGGCAACATGAGACCATCGGACGAATTACAATCCAGAGTGATATTCCACTTATGTTGTGTTACTGTGTTTTTCTGTTTGACTTATTAAACTAAGGTTTATTATTTGTTCACATGTGTACATAATAATGCATAAAACAAACAAGAGTAATACTTACAACTGTCTTGCTTGTTCTTATTACTTTTTAACCATCTGTCATTTAATATTTGTCATCTCAGTAGAGAATAGATAACAGTCTCTATTTATTAAGCTGCAAGTGAGGGTGACGTTCGGCATCTAGTGTAAATCAGGAAAGATTTTTATGAAGATTAAAAATATGATACCAATAGATGGCGTCTGCTACAGCAAGTCGTTTATTTACATCGCTATTGTTCCGCACTAGTGAGCACGAATATTCACTCCCAATCCAAAATGGCGGATTTATATAGATAATTAGGGGTTATCGAGTGCGTTTGAAAGATGTTTCTCACTTTTTTATTTTTTTGGCCCATCTTTTGATTTTTGTAAAGAAGTCAGTTTAATATGGCGGCGTGCTTCTAAGTTAATATTATCGGGCTGATAAATACGTCTCAAAAATACATTTTGGGAAAAACAAACATTAACATAAAGATTTGGTTTATTGGTCTCACTTGCCATTTTATTATAATTGCCACCAATTTTATCGTATTTGCAAATACATGTAAAACATGTATATAACCATACTTATTTTTAGTTTTTCTTTGCAAAAAAGATGGCACAAAAAATATAAATCGGAAAATGTTATACCTTATACAGATGTTAAGTGTATGACATCATATTTTCCTCTCAATGTAATATAAAGCTCTATGTTTTAATGAATAACAAAAGAACTCATTATTTTTAATTGAAAAATTAATTCATGTGCATTTATTTTACCATCTGGAGGCCATTGACTTTAAGTTAAAAGTTTATATATCATGATATATCAATATTATTTAGCTTTCTTTTTGCGTAAATGACTTTAATACATTATACAATGAATAAGAACATCAAATATCAAATAAATCTTTTAATTTAAATACGTTGTCTTTATATAATATCATGTGAAATAAATGAAAAATTATATTGAGAAACTTATATCCTCTCCCTGGAGCCCAAACCCTAAAACAAAGGGGTGATGCTTTCCTCGGTAAAGGTCTGCCTACTTGTTATAAGCTTGCTCAATACAAAGTATGATTGCAATATCTCATGCCTATCTCTAGGTATTATCCTGAATACATTTTTCAATTTCTTGTGACACAAGGGTCCAAATGAAATACCATCCAAGGTAATCATATTAGCTTGCTAGATACCGAGTTTGATTACATGAACACATTCCTTACTATAGTTATTTTCTGGAAACCTTTTTTTTCAATTTTTAGTAACGGTGACCTTGACCTGGATCCCGTGGGTTCAAATGCTATACGAACCCAGGTCTACATATAAGCTTGCTAAATATCAAGTTTGATTACAATATTTTATTCCTAACTCTTATTTTCTGGAAAACATTTTTCTATTTTTAGTAACGGAGACTTTGACCTTGAGTTAACTCCTATATACCCCAAAACTTCGTTTGTGGAGGTATTATTATGCAAACCGCTGAACTGCCTCATCGCAATGTCGTGTAAAATGAATACATTTTCTTAAAATAAATAATATACACCAAGTTAGCCCCACCCTGGGACCTGAACCTAGACCCCTGTTTCCATATAAATCACAAACTTGAAACAGGAATTATTCCTCGTCATAACTATGTAATTCATCAGCTTTATACACAGGAGTAGAAAAGAATTAATGATTTTTACTACATATTCATAAGAGCCCCAACCCTCCCTCAACGAAAAGAAAACCTGTACCCCTGACCCAAAGGCTATGAAAATCACATACTTTTGAAAAGATATCCTCTCATCATAACTATAAATTTACAGACTGGTTAAGGAAGAGCTCTTTTTTGTTAGATATAAACATCAAAACCTAATTACATTTTTCTGTCCGACAGGTATATCCACTTCCTTTCTCACACAGAACAATGCTGCAAATGATCACTGGTTACAGTTACTGTAACAAACAACATAAACATAGTTCAGACGCAGAGGCGGAACAATGTAATAAGGTGGAAATTGAAAAGTAAGCATAAGTTTAATTGTTTTATTGTTTTTTAAAGAAAATATTCTTTTAAATATTCTGCGTTTAAACGATAGTATAAGATGATTATTTTTTTATCTTTTTTATTCACTTTACTCAACATTTTTATAATCGCTGATAATTGAATCACCGTGTACATGTATATACCATGACGCAGGAATGTGAAAATAAAGAATTATTGAATAATTATAACAAAGAATTATGCAAGTCTGTGGACAACACTAGCACATCTGTAAGTAAAAAAAAATACTGTTTATTGCAAACAAAAATCGCATTCATCTCCTTAAAAGACATTACATATATATAACCTCATTAAACTATTAGAAAAGTGTTTGCTTTTCAAGATTAGTCATATTGAAGGTGAATTTCGTCTTTCGTTGGCATTTTTTTGAAATCTGAACGGTGTATATTGGCTATTTAATAAACATATAAAAGCGTTCACCCTTGTTCTAAATAAACAACACCCTCACAAGTTATTAAAGATTGAATTATAACTGTAAATCCTTGAGTTAATATCAATTCTTACTGGGGCAGATGGTTTTTAACTAGTGTGATACCTTAATGAAAGAGGGAATGAACGAAGGGAAGATTGAGACGTTATTACGTTACATGCGTAGAAGGAACCCACACATTTAATGAAAAATTCTTTATTCGTCCATTTTACGTACAAGAGTTGTTCTTTGTTTTGTTATCAAATCTCAAAGAAGTTAATTCGCTGGTTGACTAGACTCTGTGGTAATCATGTTGTGTTGAAGTCTAAGTTTCTTTACCGACTGGTGGATTTGTTGCTGAATAGGGTCCTCCTACAATACGTACCAGTCAATTACAAACTCGGCATAATTCGTTCTTTTCTTTCTCAAATATGGCAACTCGTCATTACCAACGCAAACATAAGCTTCGCAAAAATATTTGTCTTGATCTGTGTAATTGTTAGGTTTTCTTTAAATTGCTCTATACGAGACTGCCTTAAAGGCTTCCTAAATTATCTATCCCATATACAAAGGCATGTGTGCTTTTCCTTGAGTTAATCTTTACCAGGAGGCGTTAACCAGGAGGCTGCATAAAAAGATTTTCTCGACACGCTCTTATCATGACTCTCTAAGTCCTGTTCATCATTATCATGATGTTCATCATCATCATCATCAGAATAAGGCTAATCATCACCAGTATCGGACGAGGAGCCTTTACTATGTGTTTCACTGGAATTTCATCTATATTTATTTTATTAACATAACTTCTTGTCTGTTATCCTTAAAATAATGTCCAAAGTGCTGAATTGAAGATTTTTCACTAAATAACATTATAGATTACAAGTCCCTTATTCAAATGGTTTCATGAAAATGGCTCTGAATTCGAGATAAATTCTTTGGGCCAATGTTGTCAATTATAATCCAAAATGACCACAGCCGAAGAACAGTACGTGATATTTCCTTCTTTATGTAAACTGTTCAGAAGAGACAAAATCACAAATCATGTTAGAATAATATGATAAGGCATAAGTTAAGAATTATTTTTTGATACTGCTTATATTGAGACACTTGCTTGTCACCGCTGTAGGTTCGAAAAATAGATAAATACAGAATCCCTAAAGCGAACCCGAAGGCGCACTAGCATTCTTCATGTGAAAAAGCTATCCTGCTATATTACGGAACGTTGGAGTTTTCTCTGTTGCCTCTTGTGCCTGAAATAATTTACAGAGGGCACCTCACGCCATCTTCCAACAGTAAAGCTGGAAACTCGCCATATACTGTGTTGTTGCGACGTTAACGCCCAAAACGTTTCGCCTTAAGTTAGTGCGCTGTTTTAAAATTGTGTAAGATTATTCTACTATATTAAATAAGTTGAATAAGGTTAAGATGGCATCAAAAGTTGGTGTCTAAAATCGTTAGAAAGTAATGCTAAACATCAAGATTTAGTTCAAATGCATGTGTGAAATAAAGCTATTTAATTACTTCATATTCTATATGTGCAGCTTCAATACTAAAATATTGAACGAATTGGATAAGATTATAATTATTAAGTGAGCCCTCTTATGAGTATAATATCATTTCAACTGGTCCAATATATCATTAATAAAGCTGCACGTATTAAAATATCAGAACTTTAAAATCTAAGAAACATAATTAGAAAGAACTCCTTTAGATTGATTGAAAATAAGATGCGTAAAGGCGCTAAATGTTAGCATAACACTATAAGCGTGTTATTCTCGTGTACGTGTTATTCTCGTGTAAATTCATTATAAAATTGTTTAACCCGTTAAATAGATAATATTACGATCGCCAGAGGCTCGCAGAAAATATTTCAATAAATTAAGTATTGTATTATGAACACATTTCTGTTAATATATTAAAGAAAAATTGTACAGATCCACCACAGGATTTCATGCAGCTTTGTGCAACACTCACATTAGGTATATAGGGGCGTTCGTGGCCGAGCGGTTAAGGTCGTTGACTTCAAACTACTTCCCTCACCGCTGTGGGCTCGAATCCTGACAAGCACTTTGTATGCTTTTATGAAAGGAAGCTATCCAGGTAGCTTATGGACGTCGGTGGCTCTACTCAGGTGCCCGTTCGTGCCTGTTATAATGCACGGAAGGGCATCTGAGGAATTCCTCTACCAGTAAAGCTTGAACGTCATCATATGACCTATACTGTGTCGTTGTGACGTAAACCCCAATTAAAACAACAATAAACTAGGAGGAATAAACAAGTTTGAATCGTACTGAACATTATTTATTTACATAGATCTATACATAGACACAGTTTCGAGCCGATATACAAATACTAGTATATGTTTCCATTTATTTTAAGAATAAGGAACCAACATAAACTGGATGAGGCGAGCTTGGATATTAAGAAACAAAATGACCGTAATGAAGCAAAGGTTAGAGAGTTGGAGAAAGAGCAGAAAGATAGAGAAATGCAATTGGAAAGGTTAAGACTTGAGCTGAAGCAAACTGAGGAAAATCGAAGGCGTGAAAAGGACGAGTAAGTGTTGAAAATGAAGGGGGCTGCTGGCAGATATTATACTGTTGAATAGGGAAAATGGCTAGGTTAGAAATATCAATAACAAATTTAAAATTGAGGAAAACTACATTTCAGATAAACAATTGATATAAAACAGTAAATGCCTTTGTTTTCGTTATACTAAACTTGTAAGTTTCTGATGTTAAGCTTAAGAACTGGACGTTATCTAAATAATTTGATTCATTAGCAACTACCATTAAAACATTCTATACATTCAAGGCTCGTTCCCGATGGAACCGATCACCCTCGGGTTGGGATTTCCCTATCCTCTATCTAACCCAATGGTTGATTATTTTTCTCACTCACCTGGACACACAAATATCAGTGAATCTATACTTGCTACGCACATTACAATGTACCTGGTTTTGAAAAGGGGCGGGGCTTAGGATTAAAAAGCATTATGTACGTTAAATTCTTCTGACCAAGTTTATGTGTGAAAAATTTATGAAAATAAATTCATATAAGATCCCTCATCAAAAAACAAGGTTATCATGATAAAACACATCGATATTAAAAACGGATAGTGCCATAATATAAGTGTTTATAAGGAATTCAGTCCATACTTCAATGGCTGACAAAAAAGCGTATACCGTTTGCAAAGATTTTTCTACTTTTTCGGTTATTTTGGTCGAATATTCAATTAAAATATATCAAAATGAGATTCGTCATCAAGAAGCATCGTTATCATAACAAAAAACATGAATGTTTTTCAGGCAAAGCGTCATAATATCCGATTTTACGAAGAATGTTTCGACATTTTAAAGTGTGCTATTTTTAGTAACAGATCGTTATTGAAAAGGGCGGATCTAGGTAGGGTAGGACTCATTGCAGTGTGAAAGTTTATTATATCAATCTATTTTGATTCCGTAGACAATTTAATAGATTAGCTCACAAATATTTAATACATTTTGACCTTTTGACAATTCATTTTTATTAAAATAGGAGTGAATCGCGTATTATTTAGAAGTGCTGCACGTTGAGTGTGAGATAAGCCCATGTGAGATAAAATTTTCCAACACCGCTATTTTAAGTAAAAATTCAAGGATTTTTCTATCTGGTTAGTGAGAAAAAGATTTTCCATATCCAAATGTAGTACATACTTTAAAAAAACTTCTTCTCTAAAATGTCAAATACTAGAACTAAGATGTTTGACATGAAGCAATGTCTTGTAACTTTTATCCAACTGTTTTATAAAAATGTCTTTTATCAAATAAATAACTCAAATTATCAAAATAGCCATAGATAAAATGTTTGCATTTTCCAGTTACTACATTTGACTTATATGAAAAATAACAATGTTTTGCATGTACAACACACCATGACACAAACTGCAAGAAGAGGGGAAACAAACGAAGGATTTTATTTTACTTGATTGACTCGTATATATTTCTAGAAAGAAATTTTTGATCACATGTGTAAAGGTGAAAACATAATATAATAGTTGATTTTTATTATACAACTGTCCGATGTTTAGTCTGTGTGTTATTTAACAAAGGCAGATCTATTTCAATGTTAATAAAAGGCTATGTACGAGGGTTGTTCGGGAAGTTCTGGGAATTTTGTCATATCTCCTATATTTTTTGTTTCTAAGACGTAATATTTTGCACATACTAAGATTAGCATATCACGGAAGTAATCCTAAAAATTGAATAGAATCAGACAATTATAGCCGGAAATAGCAGTAACCATAGCAACACTATAACGCCGCACCGGAGCAGTCCGACTCTAAAGAAAGGTATAACGCGCTACACTAATAATATTTCGTAATTTTGATAACGTAAAAAATGCGCGAAAACGCTGGTCAGCAGCGGAACGTCATGACGTCATTTCCTGAAAATATCATAACGTTATTTAAATTCTCAACGAATCAACATTGTTTTAACGTTGTTGCCCAGAGCCACTGAGTAAACAACATGACGTCGATAGGTGACGTTGAATTGCGAAGCATCGTGAAATATTGTGTTGCGCTGGGAAAGCCTTCCACAGAAACAATGAAAATGATCAATTCTACAAGAAAATACCAGAAATGCAGTCCGGCTACAGTGTATAGATGGCATGCTCGTTTTAAAGAAGGAAGAAACCCGATCGAAGACGATCCTAGATGCGGTCGGCTGTCTGTTGTTGCATGTTCAATTAAGGACTCGGTAAAAGATATGATAAATTGCGACAGAAGAACGACAATTAGAGCTATTGCAGATAAACTTTGCGTATCAGTTTCTACTGTACACAGAATACTTACAAAAGATAACGGTATGTCTAAAGTAAGTGCACGTTGGGTACCACGGTTGCTAAAGGGCAATGAAAAGGATTGTCGGGTGCGATGCTCTCAGGCATTTCTATCACGCTATGACGCTGAAGGTGATGAGTTCTTAGACAGAATAATAACAACTGACGAAACTTGGCTCCACCACTTTGATCAAGAGACTAAGGCTATGTCATCGGTATGGAAAACCCCGCGTACACCTCCCCCAAAGAAAGCCCAGGTGCAGAAAAGTGCGGGAAAACACATGTTTATTTTCTTCATGGACCGGCACGGGATGATTCTGCAACACAGAGTTCCGGATGGTCAAACTGTCACGGCGGCTTACTATTCAAAGGTAACTAAAAGTATACATTTCTAATTATAATAAATTTTAAAACATATTTATTGATAAACATATAATATTATAAACATAATATTTATAAAAATTAAACATTTAAAATATAAAAGTTTTGGGTAAGATAAGTGCAAATCAAATTTTTAACCGCATGCGTTCTTTACAGGTTCTTAGGCGGGATTTCGTTAACGCGATACGGAAGAAGCGCCCCCACATGGACCATGACCGCATCATACTTCATCAAGACAATGCGCCGGCCAACAGAGCGGAATCTACCCAGTTAGAGATCAGCCTCTTGGGGTTTGAGATCTTAGAGCACCCTCCATATAGCCCGGACCTCGCTCCGATGGACTTCCGTGTGTTCCCGGAGCTCAAATCACAGCTGCGTGGAAAACGCTTTGACTCAGCTGACGATCTTGTTAAGCATACGCAAGCTATAGTCTCGTCCTTTACCGATAGCTGGTACGTGGAAACATACAATAAGTGGATCAGCCGACACAGGAAATGCATCGAAATTGCAGGTGACTACGTTGAAAAGGTGCGACGATCGATGGACTTTAACGTCGCATAACGTTGCAAATGACGTCGGCGTGCTCCGGGTGTTTGTAATATGGTTATTTACTATTTTTATTATGTTTTAGTGTCTGTGTGTATGATGATGATATTTTCAGATACTGTACAGTATATATTGAAATAAATGCGTATATATTTATATTTACGCTAACCCGACTACAACGTGTGCTATAAAACAATTCTCAGAACTTCCCGAACAACCCTCGTATGCATAAATTTTCATAATTTATGATTTCGTGCATATTAATTGTGACAAATTTCAAATGCAAATCAAAATGTTCTTTCTAAACATTTGCCTAACCGACCACACAAAATGTATTTGTCTTTTCCCATGTTTAAATGTTATTTTCATCGTTGTTTAAGATATTTTTAAAATTATGAATTGTTTTTTCAATTTACTGTATTGACAGTATTAGTGAATTCATAATAGTATACTTTTTAGCATGTGTATAATAAATGTAAGAAAATTTAGCAATTCAAAAGCATACCAGCAGGAATGTGCCACTTTAAGAATTTACGAAACTTTGATGATCTATTGGAACAATCTAATAATTCATCATGTTAAACTTATAACTTAGTTTCATAAAGCAAATTTAGATTGCCAAACAAAAACGTTGGATAATTTACATTTATGTTTATAAGGTTAATATTTTTTTAATAATTCAGCCATGATTCCACCAAATGAACTGAAAAACAACGTTATTGTAGATAAATCTGATTAAAACGCAAACATGTTGAAAAATGGATCTTAAAAGAGGTTAAATGCTTGTTGTTACAGAGTGTAATTCAGTCGGTTCCAATTTTGAGTTTATCGCCTTAAATATATTACTGAGGGCATCTTGATAGGTGAAAAAGTTCAGAAATGGTTTTAAGATAGAAAAACAAAAACGGAGTTTGTAACGAAGGCCAAAAACAGCAACATGACAATTGTTCAGACTTGTTTTTATTGGGCCTGTTAACCACGAGCGGTGCAATTTTTATAGAACTTTGACCAAACTCAGAAATAATTCTAAGGTTTAAGATATTTACATAAAGTTAACAAAGATCATAATATAGGTTTTCGTTTGATGACAACAATGTGTACCCTTGGTGAATTTGTCCTTAAGACAATAAACAGTAAAGTGTGGTGTTTTCACATGCCATATTGGACAAGGAGTTTAAATATGTTATAGCCCATTTCTCATGGCTTAACATTCTTGTTTCCCGACAGTTTCGTGAAGCATTAAAGCTAACAAATATAACTTGCATGTGTCATGTATAAGGTACTTTGTTGAAATTTCAAATCGCGCCGTCTTTGTTGCATTAACTCAATATATAAAGTGTCACATTTTCAAGGCGTTTTCTTCAAATGTCAAATGCTAAGTTACTTCTATATTCATGTTACTTCAAGTTATAGTGTTGTACTTTGTCTCATATTTATTCAACTTTTAATTTATTTTTTTCCATTTTTTCTAGCGCAAGGGCTTTGCAATGTGTCAAAATGTGCTGTCCGGTTATCCTTAATTTGCGCCATAAATGAAACTTTATGTGACTGATTAAAATTACGCAACCGATTTTGATTCTCGGTAATGACGTCTCGGTTTCTTTAAACTAAGCATGTTGTTAGAACATGATAATTGAAACATTTTAAGCAAAAAAGGATTTGAGGTCTCCGTTCTCGTTCTTTGGTTATCTGCTCCTCAATTGGACTTTGTTGCTTAAATTAAGGGCAGATAATTATGAAGATAAATAGTACGTAATATTTTGCTTATTTTATATAGTTAACTTCTGATTGAGTCAATCTGTTTATTCAATAAAGAGTAAAGAGAGTATTTGTTTTCCCCTTCCTTTCTTAGCTTGTTTCTTTTCTTAAACTAGAAATGTGTCCTTAGGACACGATGCCCCCATACTCCACTGTATTGTCAATCTAATGATTCTATGTAAATTTTTGGAGGCTATATGTTACACAAGTTGAAAACTGAAAATCCTTTACTAAGACAATGACAAAAACTCTACAAATATTGCATAAATCCACAAGCAAACCCTCAGGTGCACAACTACACAGGTTCTGATCAACATTTCTGTATACTTTTAGGACTACAGGTGAATCACCTTTTAAGCTATGCATGAACAAGTCTATAATTTATACTTAATCAATGGCAATAACTCTAAAAAACTGAAACGTTTCATATCTCTAGATCAAATACTTTAATTTTTGAGCGACGCACAATACAAAATGAAAAATGCAAATTTTTACTAAGTCAAGAGCCATAACTCTGACAAAAACTAAAAGATACACAAGCGAAACATCAGGTGCACAATTCAACATTCTGAGCAACATTTCTGTAAAGTTTGATGAAAAGTCAAATACTTTTTTAGCTACGTGCGACACATTTTGAAAATTGCAAATTTTTACCGAGTCGGGGGCAATATTACTACAAATACTGAATAAATCCACACGCAAACACCAGGTGCATAACTACAAATGCTGATCAAAATTCCTGTAAAGTTTCATAACTATAGGTTAAATATTTGTTTTAAGCTACGTGCGACACAAATTGAAAGTTGTAAAAATTTTACTGAGTCAATGGTCATAACTCTAACCAAACATAATAAACCCAAAAGCGATATAGTTAACCACATTCATCGTCTGCAGCATACTTATTTTAGATTATAGCTATTAAGTTTCGAGATTACTGTTCCATTTGATCGCTCCGTTTTTCCACAATAATTTTGCTAATTGTGAAAAATTACCAATGCTTTTCACTCAAATCAACAAATAAAAGCACTGGAATACTATTTTCATTTATTTCTTAATTATTATATTTCTTTATAACAATTTTTAGTGTCTTTCTGTTTTAAATGTCACAGTTGAGTTATTTGAAAAATTCAAATTTTATTATTTTTTTTTGGAGTTCATTTCACTGATTCTGAATGTCTAAATGATTGTTTTACATTTCAATTTATATATAAAATCATGCATGTTTAATTCTGTTGAATTATTTGTGTATTGCATACATAATTATTTATGCTTTTAATAAGCCACTAGGGACTTTTCAAATTATATGATGAATTAATTTTGCAATTTTAGAGCGAAGATTGAACTTGAAACATTGCAACAGAAATTGAAGCATGAAGAAAGAATGCGGAAATTAGAATTAGAAGAGAAAATAAGGTAAGGAAATCCGTACAGTATTTTTAAAAGAAACTACCTTTTATTATATTCAATTGAATATATAATAATAGAACAGAACATAATATACGTTTTATCTTAGACTTGTTCATAGTACATCGACATGCAAATAGATAAATAAAACAATTATCACGTCACGTGATCATGGTAAACAAAGTACAAAATGATACTGATCAGGTAAAAGAAAATACATTGTTTACAAAAAATATGTTAATATATATAATTAAATCATAACAGTCATAAAAATCCTACAGGATATTGTATACCATATTTACTCAGTGAGTCTAACCATCCAATTGAGAGTAAAACTAGAATAAAGGCGAAATATAGATGTTAACCAGCAGCAGAGCTGCATTACTGGTACTGGTACTGGTACTGCAGTATGTACTGCAGCGATTTTGCAAGTACTGGTACTGATACTGAGTTACTCTTACAAAATTTTGCTACTACTGGTACTGGTACTGCATTACTGTCTTAAAAAGTGGTACTGCTACTGCATTACCCAGTACTTTTGGTTTTGATAAAATCAAAAATAACATCAATTTTTATCATAAAATAAAGCTGTAAATTACATTAACTATATTTTATTTTTGTGAAAAAGTAAGTTATCAAATATAAAGATAATTTGCTGCAATATTCCTTTAAATGTTAACATAGTATTCATCATAAAAAGCACCAAAGACTTTAAGTAAAAATTAAATTAAGATAAACAGACTCAATAACTCTTTACCCTAAAATATCCTTATTAAAATCTTTTATTACTTTGTATTTACTAGTAAAAGAGCAAAATAAACACTAATTAATTTCTTCTATTCTAAAAAATCCCATTTCAAGTGAAAAAAGTGATATTGTTAGCACCATAAAAAGTTGTTATTTACTTTGGTATAAATTGAACAGAGGTGTGAAGGTGTGAAAGGCAACAAAAGACTGTTGTGTTTTAAATGAAAGATGTTTGCATTGTATTTATACAGTTGACTGGTTACTAAACAATTAGATATGACATGAATATATGTTGTAAATATTGTTTGTAAAAAGTATGTTAAAACTATAAAGTTGTAAATATGTTATGTTAACTTTAAAGCAGCACGCCTCCAGATTCATCCTTATTTTCATGAAAATTTTGAAAATGTATTTAAAGGTAAAATATTGTTAAATGAACAAAGAAAGTACTTGACACATTACAATCGGCACTTAAAATCCACGTAAATTACCAAAAAAGAGGTCAAAACATACATAAATAGCTCCAACTGCGTTAGTAACGCAGTAGAAATATAGTGATAAATACTACAAAATACAGTCATTAATTGCACATAAGATATAAATTATCACTTAAATCTTTAATTTGTTTACTTTTCTCAAAGTTTTAGTAATTTTTTTCCAAGTTTAATTTTCTTGAAATATTTTGGGTCATCTGGAGGCATGCCGCTTTAAAGTAAATTATGATTTTATTTCTTTGCTGAATAATATTTGCAATTATTTGTTTGACACTGTATTTATTCAAACTTTGATGAATATATAAAAGTAATGGTACTGATACTTAATTACTTCAGCAAAAAAAGTACTGGTACTGCAGTACCGAGCTAAAATCTAGTACTGGTACTGGTAATGGTACTGCATAATTTGCCAAGTACTGGTACTGGTACTTAAGTACTACACCCTTAGTACTGATGCAGCTCTGACCAGCAGACAAACTAAATACTTACTGAACAGTTTATTTTCTAGAAATTGTAATTCTTTAACAATATCATTAAAAGTTATACATGAATACACACAAATATCATATTATAATGAATTAAAAAATAGATGATACCTTTACCATTTATGAATAATGCATGATTACACAAACATGACGTTATGATGTATGAAAAAAAAGTGAAATGAAATTAATAATAATAGTACAAAACTCAAAATTCAAAAATATATTTAATAATAATAAGTGCAATTATAATCTATAAGGAAATGTTAACGCTATTTATTTTTAATACTGGAAGCTTGAATGAACTACGAAAAATAAAGTCATTATTCTCCTTCCTAAAAAGAACAAACAAAGATACACTGTATCTTTTAAAAACTAAAGACCCTTAAATCCTTTAGATATTACAAAATATTTGCAAATGAAATAGCAATTGGAAAGAAAATACATTTTTTATTATTTTTATTCAGTATTATTCTGTATTTATGAAAGATGGATACATCGGAGAAAATATGTTTGGACTATCTTTGATGTAAAGGAAAAAATGAAAAGAAAATTGAACAAGATGCAAATAAATTGAAAATACCTTTGTCAAAGTATTTAACAAATTTTATTAATTCGGATTGTGGAATTAATATTTTATCAATACTTAAAGATCCTGTAACACATTTTTTATTGTTTGATAACCTAAATACTATGATGCTTAAGTTACGAGTTATCAATTTTTTAAGTTCCAAAAAGTATTATTTATAAAGATATTACCGAATGTAACATTTCATGTCTGAATTCGCGCAGACTGATCAGGATACATGCTGTTCGCTTACAAACTCTTTAACATGTACAGACACTGATAGCGAACAGCATGGATCCTGATCAGACTGCGCGGATGCGCAGGCTGGTCTGGATCCATGCTGGTCGCAAAGCCATTATGTTGGTTTTGTCGTGACACGGCTCATATGTACAAATATTTGAAGTACATATTTTACATTTTCTTCTGTGTTTTAAAATTGTTTTATAAGCATAATTAAATACATATATATGTTTTCATTAAGTGTGGTATACAACCTCAATTACAACATACAGTGGAACAAATATCAAAATATCTGAAAGGTGTGTTTTCACAAAGGACACAATTCATATTTCTTTAAAATAACAAATTATATAAAATTTGATACATAGCATTGAGTTTCATTAACAAATGATGTGTGAACAACAATGTTATAAGAAAAAATACCGTCTTCTATAAGACAATTTGGTATAATATAAATATATTTGATAAAAAAAATCATTAAGTTCAAACACTTGTTCTTTATGTTAATAGTATTTAGCTAGTTTTACACGTTAGTTTATATGTATGATTTTGTTGTTAGAAGAAATTAGCCCAATTAATTACTACATAGATGGTCTATTATGAAAATATCGTTTAAAAACTTAGTTTCATACTGCAAAAATTTTCGTTTATATTGTCAAAAAATAATGTTGGATTGTTTAGATCTACATTACTTATGTATGTTTATAAGGTGAAGTTTTTTTTTAAATGTTTTTTTTGTCACATAAGTTGGCCATGATTTCACAACATGAACTGAAATACAACGTTACTGTAGAAAAATCTGAATAAAATGCATACGTGTAGAAAAAGGGAACTAAGAAGAGGTTCAGTGCTTGTTGTTACCAAATGTTTTTCAGTCCGTTCCAATTTTGAGCTTATCTCTTTAAATTCATAATTGAGGGCATGCATTTACATAGGTAAAAATTCAAACAAGTCAGAAATTATTTTGAGATAGAAGAACGAAAATGGAGTTTCTAACGAACGCCAAATACGAAAATGGTTCAGACTTGTTTCGATTGGGTCTGTAAACCACGAGTGGTGCAAGTTTTATAGTACTTTGACCAAAGTCTGAATTAATCTAAGATATCAAGTTTACAAAGATATTAATATGGTAATTGGTTTGATAATAACAATGTTTTTCCTTGGTGAATTGTGGCGGGAAAATGAAACAACATCTTATTTGTAAACCACTATGCTTATACGAGGAATTTTGGTCTTTCAATAAATAAATATGAATAAGGATATCTACAAGGTCGAGCAGAACGGAGCTTCCGATAGCATTCAGTCCAACAGATCCACTGGAAAGTTGTCCGGCAAAACAGCGAACAGAAGTCATGCTCAACCCACTTTCAGTAATATGAATTTCTGACAATAGAAAATTGAGCTTTTTCAAGTTAACAAATTAAGTCTGCAGCAAAATGCAATCTACACACAATCAGGAAGGAGATTATGATATGCTCCAGAAAATATCTAGCCATGGTTGTGATTCGAACTCGCGCTCTTCTGGGAAGTGACAACGCTATAGACCACTGAGCCAAATTATACAATAACTAACGCAGTTGTCAGAGGTTGAACTTAAAGCAATGAAAGATTATTTGTACTCAACTTTCAAACATTCTCATTTCAGAAAGCCATCATTTTCTCACCTTAGAGCGCTAAATGGTTTCCTCACATTACATATTAATGGGAGTGTCTCCCTTGTTGGTCTTGTATTCATAATTAACCTAATAACATAATAATTTAGAGGTTTTTCCTCTAGCGTATAGAATTATGCTTTCAGTGTATCCATACAAGGGACACTTGTAGCTGTCTGCATTGCAAGAAGACAATAAAATTAAAGACTCTGGGGTGTCCCACCAAGAAATGGAAGCGATAACTTTGACCTGTTTAGCATAGGGTGAATTCGTTCAAATTTCTCTTTAGACAATTGCATATTTAGTATTGTCTTAAACACAGTAGATATAGCCATACGAATAGTGGACACTGAAAGCCCAAGCCATGTATACCTGATATCACCCATCGTAGATGTAAATCCCTCGGCCTACCTGCTGGGCTATACTCAACTCTAGCTGCGCTTTCTTTAATAAAAGAGAAAAAAGCCAATCGAAACGACAGTAAAATGAACAAAACTAAAGTAAAAAAGCATGTGTTATTTCTTTAAATAAATTTAAGTTTATTGCCGACTGTTTAATGAGTTAATTAATTTGCTTGTCAACACATACCTACTTTTACGTAAATAATATTTATATTCATATTAATTTTATTATTTAATTGACATGACCTTTATATTCAATGTTATGCATGTATAGATGATAAACTATGTTTCAATCTCAAATCTAATAAACGATATGTTCTGTTCTGTTTCTTGACAGAATCCATCGGTACACTTTTAAGTAATTAAGCAATAAATCAAACAAACAAAGCCGCGAAAAGCCGTGAAAGTGAGTCGAAATCAAACAATTTTATAACTGTCACTCTTTTTCAATATATAGTCAATTGAACTTAACTTGACAATGAAAAATTATTGTAATGTCGCTTCGATGATTCGAAAATAAGGAAAATGTTGTACAAATCAATTTTAAAATCTGCCAGCTTTTAAAAAGTATAATTTCATACTGCAACAAAATTTAAAATTATGCCAAAATGTAAGAAACCCAAATAAAAAATATTTTTTAAAGAATATGAAAAAATTATCTACGATAAACATTGTTCTATAAGTTAAGGTATGAAAAGGATATTGTATGTTTGAGACATTTGTACGATTTGAGAACACAAGTTTTATGCCTTCGAAAACCTAGGTATGGTATAGGAGACAAGGACATTTCAATTTTTTCATTGCTTTAGTGAAACAAAGGCATATTCTTTTTCTTACAGTTTTTACCCCATGCCCCCTCGACGTCTTTAAGATGAGAGCTATAAACTTCTGTATATATGTTATATATGTCATACATCAAAATGTTTGCCTGACCCTATCCTTATTCGGAGAATCTAATTGATAAAATCGCGTCATATAGAAGTATCAATAGCGAAGGACGTGTTGTTGACCACAGATCGGATTTTGATTACCTGAAATAGCGGTTCTAGTTTTGGTTTAAAAGAACTGTAAAGAAAATATTACAAGCATAGAAACACTTTCTTAATCACAATATAATACTCACAAAAATATGCTAAAATCTTATTATTTTGGTTGCAAAATATATCATAGATAGTCGCAAAGGAAATTAAGGAGTTACTTCAACTCGGTGTTATTTTACTTTTCTGGTCTTAATGGATCCTTGGTTATATTTAGGATTAGATATCGCATAAGATGGTGATAGGGTCTGGAGAGATATTGCCTTTTCCAAGAAAGAACTCGATCAAACCCGTTCGCTTTTGATTTAATTATTTTCGATTCCAGATGTTTCTAGTTTTTTTATTTAGGAACTATTCCTCAATCTGCAAAAGTTCCTTTATTAAATCATACATTGAACAATAAGTGCAACATTGAAACGGAACTTTCATTTTTTAAAGGTTTTCATAGAAATTTTTAAGCTGTATTTAACTTTGTTTTACTGACAGCTTTTCAAATAAAAATCATGTTAATACTTTTTTTTGAGAACGGCACTTTCCTCTTTGTCTTGGAGAGTTACAGCTTTTCAAAATTCTTCAAGATAATTAATATAGTCAGTACGTTATCTTACTAAATGTGAACGTATGTACGTTGCATTTCTTCATCAAATATTTTTTCTTGTTGCAATCAAGTTGGACTCATTTTCGTTCGTTTATCAATCAAAACAGTAAATTTTTGCCATTTTCCCAGCTTCACAATACTTATTGGAAAGTTATGTATTCATACAACTAAGGGTTATCCGTCCTCTTTTTATTGTTATTTCGTACTTTATATGAGTCAGCAATACAGTTTGACATAAGATTTTGATTTTAAAATATTTCTTATTACAGTGCAGAGTTAGCACTCGAAAAACTTCGAGAGAAAACGGAGCACGAAGAGAAAATGCGGAGGATGGATTTAGAAGAGAAGAAAATGTAAGAAATTCCTTTTATTTTTATATCTCAAAAGAAAAATAGAATTTGTCCTACAACAATGTTAAATTCAGAGCACCTTTTAATATTCAATGGTTAACGTAAGAAATGTTTCACATAATTTTAACCCCCATGTACAGACTCAAACCGAATTTGCAATTTTCATGTCATTTTGTTGTGATTAATGCCTCCAGGGATCACCCTTTCACCAGATTTTTTTACTCTTATATTAATGTTTTACTTTTATATTGTAAGCACGTCAAAAATATCAGAAGTGTCAAATGAGCAATTATCAATCAATTAGCATTCATGCTGAAAGATAATTTCCGAATATGAATAAGCGTGTTCTTAAAAAATAATAATATCAAAATATTATTTATTTCAGACACTCAAAAGCTTGCGCTGTCCTTTAGCAACGACAGAGATCATGACAACTGTCAATGCATAATTTATGCAATTTAAAAAGGTGTTGAAAAATATATTCTTTTTAACTGAATTTATATAAATGTACATGTTAGATTTGTCCGACAATTTTACATTATTATTAAGTATTTCAAACATTTTATCTTGCTTAGTGCATAGTTTCACTGTTAAGCCTTCTTCGGAACAGCGTCCGTTAGTGACGTTCGTTTCTAAAAAAAATCGTGCCCTTTACTTAATTACATGTAGAGAGCGGGCCGATAGCTAAGAGGTATACTAACTGTTTATGTATTTTATGGAAGACGAATTTTATTTTCCACCTGAAATCTTCTGATTTGATAATTGTATGAACGAGTTTTCTAAAAATAACCTTTTACCTTTAGAAAAGTTGAAGGCCTCTTTACATATTTAGTGTTAACTAACGTATATAAAATTGTATATGCCTACTTGAAATTTATTACAATTACAAAGAACAATAATAATAATAATGATGCTTATGATTAGAGGTACAATTATAATATTTCTATCAGGGATAACGTGCATTTCGTATTTGGCTCGACTTCCGTCCTATATTTAGATCAAGTTGATCATTTGAAATATTATTTGTCCGCGAGAAACAAAATATAATATTCTTCTTCATCAACACATAAATTCTCATTTTTTTTTATTTTAAAGGTCCATTGTGCAAAGAAATTTTATTATATTTATTTCTAATTTTTTTTTCTATTTTTGGTATTTTGTTACAGATTCCAAAACATGCTCATTTGCCGTTTAGATAAACTATCTTTCCTCCATTTGCTTTGTTTCCAATTTGTATAATTTAAGTGAATTAGTATTTTGTATGGAAGTCAAAATACTACTTAGTTTACATTTTGCTACCTTTACCTCATGTATATTCAGCGCTACTTTATATAGCTGTTTAACATCTGACATAGTCTAAATCTATTATTGAAACATTATTCAACACATATTTGACATATTAAAAAAATTTAATAAATATGATTTCTGAGGCATAATGTGTCTTTAAGACACTTTTTCTGCTAAATCCACAACAAGTTGTACGCTTCTGACTAATAACTACTCAAATGAAATACATGCAATTTACGGAGCGCACAAAAAATGAACAATTCAAATTTAATGACTTTGGATAGAACATACAGGGAATTCCATATTTATAGAGTGTTCCAGAACAACGGTGTGTTATTTTTAAATATCCTACTCTCTATCCTCGTTTATATTATACATGTAACTTCTTTTTTAAGTTATCTCTTTTCTTTTGTTTATATACCATGATACGTCTTATTGTATACCCCTGTGTCATTGACTTTGTGATTTTAATAAAAATAAAAGTGAAATGTTGTTGTTGTTATAAACTGCAGAATATAATCAAGACAATAAAAAGGGTAAATTTCAATGGACCGTTCTTCAGCCAAAACAATTACAGTCAGCGAGTTGATAAAGCAGATCGTTTACTACCGATATATTTGTGCTTGCTAATTTCTTCTCTTTTCAAACATCAGTTTGAGAGCTAATTTGTTAGCCGCATGCTTTTTGTTTGGGTTTTTTTAAGTTGTAGACTGAGCAAATGGAAAGATACAGCCTGCATGAGTCAAATATGATCCGGGATATACCCAATGATTATGCATATGTTTTGAAAACTATATTGTTCGTATGCCCCATCAGCAACTTATGCCATGGATTTATGATATTGTAAGTTCTGACAACAAACGTTAGATTCTTTTATCGCGTGACCAAAACAAAGAACTAAAAAAACAAAAACAATTTTGTTTTGACATAAACGTATGCTTTTGAACGCCAATACACAAGTATGGACTTTAAGCTCATGAAAATGTTGTGACACGGACTGAACAATAACTCTTTTACTCAATAAACATGAAGGCACAAAGGAAAATAAAAAAAAATCTACTTTGACTTTGGTTCACGAAATTTGTAAAATTTGTCGTGTATGTGTATATAACCTGTTTAACTCATTGAAATACATTAAAATTATTTGATAACAAAGATATTAGTGGGTTTTTTTTTTCTCTTCTTAACTATATATTTTACATCTTCAAATATTGAAGTCATTAACTCATATCGCTGTTTGGAAATACACCCTTGTAATTACTCCATGTAATATATCCAGTTTTTGAGTCCATAAATGTATTCTTTCACATTTAAAATACTGACGGAGAATTATATTTCAAACTGAACATAACGGTTAATCAATGGAATGATCACGTCATTTGCCATTCTAAGTTAATAAGTGTTCATTCCTGCTGTTCTACAGAAAACAGAAACTTTGACGGGAGCGATTTTTCAAAATATCAGTCGTCATTAGCTAATGCGTCAACAGCGGTTTTTGAAACATGTGGGAACGGTGATCAACCCGCCGGCAGCGTGCCTTTCAGAACGTAATGAAATATCCCTGGCATATTATTGATGGATTCATACTCATTATTTGATCCAATTTATTCACATATGATATGAATTAGTTCGGTAACTATTAAAGAGTTTGATTATACACTAGCGACAAGACATGTTATTAATTCATTTTAAGAACTATAGCTGTATGAATATGATGAAGGTGCAATACTGTTTGCTGTGTTACTTTCATTATCGCAAAGTTAAGGCTTTCCCTTAAATTTACTAGCCCTTGTAATTTTATATAGGTCGTGAAAGTGTTTCTTGTAAAGCATAAATTACCATTTAACAACAGAAATATATGCTGATGTCGTTTTGGGTAATTACATAAACCACTCGCACATAAATATTGAAACACATAAATATTGTGAAAGTACCCATGGTTAGGTACGATAGTAAATGCATGAATGCATCATACAAATGGGTGAGATATTTATTCGTGGCGTTTTTTATGAAGATTTCTTCTTTTTTTTCAATTTTCGAGATTTTATTAGTTTTCAGACTACACAATTTAAACAAATTGGAATTGGAATACTAGAAGTATACAAGAAATCCACATTATGATATTGAAAGAACAGCGTATACATAGTATAAATTGTAAAATTTGTAATTTGTAATTACAATGTATATTTAGACAGGTTTTTAATGCCTAAGAGTATTTCTACAATTGCTTGAGGGTGTGTTCACAAAAACACAGAAACTTTTGTTTATTTCGTCAATTAAGTCTATCCATAAATTTAACTTGTGTAACGAAGTAAATATAATTTCCTTTTTTAATAACTTTGCTTTCGGTTGCGGATCAATGACTGTCACAATATTTTACCATCTTTAACTAATGTTTTATTTTGGATTTTTGAAGGCCGACATCACTGTAATTAAATGACAGTGAATATTCGAAATTTCTTGGTACAAACATATTTTGTTAGAATCCAAAACATATTTTATACAAAATTACCCAAGGATTTGTGCTATAGATCAACATGTTAACTTTAGGTGAAACTACTATCTAAAAAGCAAATATGTTATATAAGATGGTTTGAAAAATTTTATAAAGCATTTCGTTTTGGAATAGTTTTGGAACAATGTCATTGCCATTCTACGACAAGGTACTCAAAGCTGGTCGGGTTGTCTGAATGTGTCACTTCTTTTATATGTAACCCTCCAGAACAATTCTGCGTTGCAATCTACATACACAAATTAAATTTAAGACACCGGTAATCGAAATATGAAAATTTTAAAAATATTCTCAACCTACGTCTACGCACTTTTGCCATCTTCGTTGGAGCTTTTGTATTCCCGCTGTGAACCATGACGTAGACCTATGTTTTAGGTACTGTGTAACAGCAGATATCAAAGCCGCCATGGTCTTTCTTTCCAGCAAGCAATTTTTTTCAGTTCTGGAATCAAATAAAAGTCACAGGGGGCGATGTCTGGTCTATAAGGAGGGTGAGACAACAATTGCCATTTGTAAGAGTTGATAGCCTCCACTGCGGCTTCGGTGGTATGGAAGGGGGGCGTTATCGTGAAGAAGGAGGACATTTATCTGTGCTAACCTGGGACGCATTTGCTTCAGCTTTTCTCTGAGATTTTTCAGAATACTTCTGGGCGGTTACAGTTTGAATTTTTGGCATGAAATGAGTAAGTATCATTCCTCATGAATACCAAAAGGCAACAAGCATGACTTTGCCAGCCGAAGGAGACAGCTTAAACTTTTTAGGAGGTGGTGAACCAGTTCGTTTCCACTGCTTTGACTAAGCTTTTGTCTCAGGTTCGGAATAATAAACCCACATGTCATCTCCAGTGATAATGCGGTTCAAAAATTTATCTCCTCCACGATTAAAACGACTTAAATGTTCTTTTGCATTGGTTATTTTGGTTGCCTTTTGATCTGCGGACAGCTGTCGAGGCACCTACATTGCACTTACCTTGCTCATGCCTAGTAGTTCGTGTAAAATCTTGTGTGCCGATGCCTTACCGATGCTTAACTTGTTGTTCCTCCAAAGTTACTCTACGATTTTTGTTGACAAAAGCTTTAACATTTGCTACCATTGTTGGAGTCACCACCTAAGCTGCCCGCCCAGTCCTAGGCCTGTCACAAACACTTGTTCTGCCTTCACGAAACTGAGAAACCCAGTTGTAGAAGGTTGAACGTGATACACATTTATCAGAAAATCTTTTTTTAAGCCTCTGAAAGATGTGGCAGGGCTTTTCACCTTCTGCAACCAGAAACATTATAACAGAGCGTTGTTCCTTTAACAATGAGTCCATGATAGACGAAACACCTATCATATATCAGAGGGAAAATACTGTGTATACACAACTATCATTGGAAATAAACTGACCACGTTATTGGCGAATGAATGTAGTTTTAACCAACATGTAATGTCTGTATATAGCTGCACGTGGAAAGAGAGGAGCATGAAAAGTCCGAATATTTTCTGACCGTCCCTCGTATGTTATAAAAGAAGCAAAATGCAAAACAAAACAGAATTAAACTGTGCTTAAGACTAAAAGGCAACAAAAGCTAAAGATGGTGCACGAAATAGGCATCTAAGTATTTTTTTGTAAAAGATTTACGCTCTTATCATGGCGTGTTAATTCTTAAGCGATTGGCTGCAAGTATAAAATGGTAAATATGAATAAGTTAAAATGTATTCAAAAATCTATTAAAGCAATGTTATGATATGATTAGGTACAATATATACCTAGCATTTGAAAAAAGGAGATACTATTTTGGTGTCATTATGTCCAAAAGGCATAGATTGGAAATTCATTAGAAAACTATTAAATTAGAAATTCTTTATAAAATAACCCACTCTTATTCTATGCCATTTGCCAATTTCTTTATGTTTTGTTACGTTATATTAATACGTTGCCATATCTAGTATATTATCATACGTGGCTAACGTTCTTTAAAATGTCTTTCGTGTAAATACATACTAAGATCAAAACCACATATAATGTAATATATGTGATGAAAAAAAGTAACTTGACTTGGTGAAGAATTAAGTTTCCTGATAAATCACTGATAAACAATATTCAAGTAAAGTGTAAGATATTTTATTAACAAAATAAAAAAAAGAGTAGTAAACATAAAAACTCAGTATTAAAGGGACTCCACTGAGATTTAAAAGCCTAAAAACATAACATTTGAATTTCTTACTTAAATGAGCTGGGCTCTTTAAAGAAAAATATATACAAAGATAGTTAATAAATATACTTTGAAATAAATTGAAAATCGTATTTTTATGCTTTCCTTAGTCCGATGATGGTGGAAAGGGTTTAAACGCTTTTCATTTTGGGTCATTTTTTACAATTTGAATAATTATTCTGGAAAACACGAAGTGCCGGAATTATCTGAAATTTTGCACAAAGATTAGTGGTCTAAACCTACATCAAATGGTACATTTATCTGGAAAAAAATATTTTCAATCCCATCATGTAAAAAAAAACCTCAGTGGAGTCCCTTTAAGTAGCACATAAAACACAAAAAGAAAAGAAAACAACGTTCATTAAATCTGAATTTTTTTAATTAAAATAGATATTACAATTATTGAATAATAAACAATTATGCTCAACATTATCAACATGGTAATATAACCAGTGTCATATTTTTACTTAGTGTTAAACAGATACCTTAAGAGGGGATCTTCGCTAATAGCGATAACATAATTAGGGACAATTACACAAGTGTTGTGTTGATCATGCGCAACACATATGGATTATAAATGATTGTATACATGTATGTCCGTTACTATTAATAATCACGATCATATAGAAATAACAAGTAATATTCTAATCTCTAGCATGCCAATCAAAGTTCATAATTAACAATGTCTTTCGTCCGTTCATTCATAAGTGATATACAATTCTGGTAAAAACCAATTAACCATTAAAAAGATTATAAGAATATATTTTATATTTCACTGGTGGCTATTGCCACTCAAGAAAAAATTATTTACATACCACTCGATGAAAATATGTCCTGTTTTTAAAGAAAACGCTTGAATATCCCCTATTTAATAAATAGAGAATACCATGCTAGTGTTTGATATCACAAAATTTATCAGGCAATGTTATGAAAAAAGCCCCTCTTTTTTTAGTGTCGAACCTGATAACTTTTGTAATATTAGACACTTGTTTGGTATTCTATTTATCATGTTTACAATTTTAATATGATTTCCTTTCTATAAATTTCAAGTGAAACAAAACCTGTCAAGAACCTCTCTAGTTCCAGGCGCACGCAGAAAGCGCAGAAATATGCCAAGAAATAGTCTCGATCGTCTTTAGTCAAATGTAAGAAAAACATCAGTATTCAAAAATATGTATGCGATTCAAAGCTTTAATATTTTCAAACCAGTAAGAGGTGAAAATTATTAATTATCATAAGTTTGTTTCAATATGTTTTGCTGAGGTGTCTGATAAAGCTGAGGGTGATCACACCGTACAATCAAATGGGCAGACAACCGTTCAGCCATCAACAACCGTAATAGTATATACATTCCGGTGTAAAAAAACACAATTGACGGACGGTAAATATTCATCTTTTTTAATATATCCCAAGTGTGTTCGAGTAAATCAATGTTATGGATTCACATTTAACATCCACAGGAGCATGCTAACAAATTCCGGACCCTGTATAAGCTTTACTTTACGTAAATTTTGACTAAAAATAACCACACTTTTCGATTAGAAGCGGTATTGTTTTTAAATAGTCACAAAAACTTACATTTTCTCATGCTAATTAATTATTTGAAGATACGATTCGTGATCGTCAACATTTAGTCATTAAATATTGCAAACCATACCTTCAAAATTGTTTTTTTAAAGATATAGGATATATAAGTTTGAATGTCTTCAAAATTTGAGTGACATCATCAGCCGTTCGCCTCCTTTTATTGATAACATCGACATCCACTCATCAACAAGAATGAACAAGCGAATTCGTTGAATTTAAATCCCCCGCCGAGTATTGGTTATTACTAACACAACAACAAAAGACATAAGACATATATTCATCATGGCATAAACAGTAATATTCTTTGTACATGATCAATATTCAGGGCAATAACAGAGCCATAACTCCGTGTTAAATAGTAATATCTGGCCATGCCAATGATATGTAAATTGCCTTTTTGTATCAATGGTTGCCATAAAGCTTTATTGAAATCAGTACAGCAGTTGCAAAGAAATAGCAATATTGCTCTATATGTAAACTACATAACTAATCAAGGGCCATAACTCTGTAATGAGGGGTCTGAATTGAACAAAGCAACAATATGCACTCTTGGTATTAATGGTTCTCATAAAGTAGAGAAGTAGTGCAGAAACAATTATTGCTCTATATGCATACTGCATAACTAATAAAGGGCAATAACTCTGAGTTTAAGTGTCTGAGCGTATCAATGTTATGATCTGTGCATCTCCTTTTAATATTGAATGTTCCCATAAAGTTTCGTTGAATTCCAGCGAGTAAGTGCTGAGAAGAAGCGCGGAAGCGATTATTGCTCTATATACTATACATACTGCATAACTAATCAAGGGCCATAACTCCGAGTTACCGGGTGTGACCGGAACATGCCAGCGATATGGGCATCTCCTCTTGCTATTGATGATTCCTATACACTTTCATTGAATTCCAGCTACAAGTTGCAGAGAAGTGGCGCGGAAACGATTATTGCTTTACATCAAACTGCATTACTAGTAAAGGACCATAACTCTGAGTTGAAGTGTCCAACCGAAACAAGTCGACGATATGCGCATCTCCTCTTGGTATTGACGGTTCCCATAGAGTTGCGTTGAATTCGAGTCAGTATTTGCTGAGAAGTAGCTCGGAAACGAATATTGTTCTATTTACATACTGCATAACTTATCAAGGGCCATAACGCTGAGTAAAAGGGTTTGACCCGAACAAACTGACAATATGCGCATCTCCCCTTTATATTGATGATTCTCATACAGTTTCGTTGAATTGCAGCCAGTAGTTGCAGAGAAGTAGAGTGGAAACGATTATTGCTCTAAATGCATACTGCATAACAAATCAAGGGCCATAACTGGGATTTAAAGTGTCTGACCAAAACAAGGCGACGATATGCGCATCTCTTCTTGGTGTTGAAGGTTTCCATAAAGTGTCATTGAATTCCAGCCACCAGTTGCAAAGAAGTTGCGCGTACACGAATATGTTCCATATGCATATTGCATAACTAATCAAGGACCATAACTCTGAGTTAAAGTGTCTTACCTGAACAAGGCAATAATATGCGCATATTCTCTTAGTATTGGAGGTTCCCATAAAGTTTCGTTGAATTCCAGCAAGTAGTTGCAGAGAAGTTGCTCGAAACGATTATTGCTCTATATGCATACTGCATAAATAATCAAGGGCCATAACTCTAAGTTATAGGGTCTGACTGGAACAAGCCGACGATATGCGCATCTCCTCTTGATATTGATAATTCCCATAAAGTTTCGTTGAATTCCAGCCAGTAGTTGCAGAGAACTAGTGCGGAAACGAAATTCGAACTGACGGACGGACAACGCCAAAACAGTATTCCCCTCCCAATTCCATAGACGGGGGTAGTAACGCTGATACCCGTTTTTTTGTTATAGTAACTAAGAAAGAATAACAAGTTTTAGTGTGTTATATTTGATAATACAGTATATTAGACTAGAGTATAGAAAAATAATTAGGTTCATAAACTTTTCAAGGTTGTAGCACTGAATGATAAGTTAAAGCAATCAGGAAGAAAACCCTTGCGTTTGATGAGAAGGAGGAAAATTACGATATAAATTTTAAAAAAATCGAGCAAATATGGAACAATGAATACGGTCAGAGTAATTCAAGTGGAATCAATACTAAAATACTGGTAACATTAATTACCATTGGTACCACTTGTTGGCAATTTACTCTGTAATTTATCTTAATTATTTTCGTGTTATTGGCAAAATAACATTTGGTTCCTAAGATGAACCCCAGCCGACAGATCTTGATTAATATTTGATTCTCAGTTTGGTCCAGTTTTTATTTTTCATTTGTATTGTTATTAATAAATTATATCAAAAATAAATTTATTTCTTTGCAATTATGTATTTTACGTTTGGTAAATGTACACTATCATTTACAATAAAGTTTCATGCAACAATGGCTATCAGGTAAGGATCGCCATTTTAAATGACTTCCTAGCATTACCATAGTACTAGTCTACCTGCAAATAATTTACCAATAGCAAATTTTCTCCGCAAAAAATGATACTATTGGTATATCTTTGGTAAGTCAAGCTACCATGGTAAAATCTAAACGCAACCACTATATAACGCTATCAAAGCGCAGAATACTCTTTACAATTGATACGACGTACAAGCGCTTCTAATAATTACACACCTCCTCTATTGTTTGTGACAGGTCTATATTTTTCGGACGGACCTCTTCAAACAAAAGAAAGTCCGTTATGAGGTGTATCCTTTGCACATGCACTGGTCTGTTCTAGTTAGACAGACCCGTTCATGAAAAACACCTGCAAAATAGACCTGCCTATGCGCAGACAAAACAAACATGCAATTAAATATTACAAAATCTGGATACATTTTTTTAACAAGATAATGTTTGTTTAATGCAGAGGAAATAATATCTGTTTGAGCGGTGTTTATCGGCTATTTAACACCGGTGATGTGTAGGAATTGACCAAGTAAGCCGTAGACCCGAGGGGTTAATTTATTCGCATTAAAATGGCAACACCGGTGTAAGATAGCCGATAAACACCGCTCAGACCGAATTTATTTCGATTCTAACAAGATAAGATAAGGAAGGTCACTAATGTTTTTTTGGGTTTTTTTTTCAAGCAGAAAAAACTTCCGATGCCGATTGTCGTGTAACGCTGTTCGATTTTGCACCCTACTGTTGCTAATAGATATAAATTATTAAACAAAATAAATAATAAGAAAAAAGTTATTTTATCCAGTTTTCAACAATAAAATCATATTTTTTTAATTAATGTTTTATTTTATTGTTCCTTTAAAAGGCTTTGTAAGCAACATTTTTTTGTATATAATAGAGGGAGAAAACATAACAGCCACATATACAAGTAGTCCCTAACCAGTGTTTATTGGCAGTTAAACACCGTTTGTTTCTTCTTTTTCAAAATCAGAAGAGGAGTGTAGAATAACATACATAAAATGTATACAGATGACATCTGACAAGTCACAAATCGCTATAGCAAAATAGGGGCTTAATGTCCGATGGGGCCACTGGCCGAGTATTGGGGGGAGAATGCCCTAGAATCTGCAATGTATAATACGAAATACTATCAACATAATTATCTATTCTTTACATACCTTCCATTACAGACCTATTCACTTTATTGTTATTTAAAGCTTTTTTTAACTCGATGAATAGACAAAAGTATATTAGAATGGATTTGTCTCTTAGATTATACTTTTTATCATAAGTCAGTAATAGTTAAAATTATAACCACAGAACTATTTATAAAATGAGTGGAAATGAATTAAGTTTAAGTTTAGATTGATAACAATTTCTTTAACCTTTAAACGTGATTTAAATGTGAATAAAACCTGTAGTTATAATAAGGTTCACTTCACCTGTCTAGTGAATGGTTTTTCATATTGTTATTGATTGTAATTGTATATTTATGGTGTATTCAAAACTTATTCAATTACATGTTCATGTTATACCTTACGCTGGTATATATGATTCTAATCTTTTTTTATTCAAACATGTTTATTTTTTATTTGCTTATGTGTGTATACTTTCAATGTGAATTATCAAATGTTTGAATATTTTACGGAGGCGTAGGCTAGGGGCAAATATAAACATGTAGTAGAAAAGAAACTACATATCAGAATTTATCTAAACTTTACATTAGAAAACAGAAAAAATTAAAATGAATTTGACCATATATCTTACACTTTTTATAACGAGTGCTTATTAAAATATGATTGTTGCTTTTTGTTCTTTATGGTACATTTTTCGATTAAAATATCATTACTTTACAATAACAGTTCATAGTTAAACTGTAATGAGGAGTATAAACTTGAATTACTATTGTATGTGCAGCGTTCGCGTAGTTGTTGTACGCCTTTCACGTGCGTCTTTTTTCGCGCTTCAACGAATCAGGCAAAAATTGTACATGTATAAAGTAGTACTGTCTGTGATTTATTTTTGAATTCTTAAGCCTATTCATATACTAAAACAATTATTGACTAGTGTGCCATTGAATATGATGGTGATATTCACTGGCAAAAAGTCATATTGACCTCGGCTATCGCCTCGGTCAATATGTCAGATGCCGGTGAATATCACATCATATTCAATTGCACACTAGTCAATAATTGTACAATATTGATTTACGGAATTTATCGACTATATGGTCAAATGCAAGAGTGCCAGATCAATATTGTTGGACAATAGCTCAGTAAGTTCTTGTGTAAAATAACCAAACTTGAGATAGCTCATATTTGAATTAAACTGTTCACTAGAAAATATAATAAGATCTAAAAGCAGTGAAGAAGTACGGTTAAACAAAATTTGAATATCTCAGAGTTTCAACTAGCAATTTAAATTTACTATCCTTACATTTTATTTTAGAGCAACCCTTTATATTTTTTTTCTTAATATTGACAAGAACTATACATTACATTTTATTTAAGTAATATCATTTAAATATTATTTTAGAATGGCAAGAACACTTTACATTTTATTCTAGAATCACCAATGAAATAACCAGATATCGTTTTGTAATTTTAAAATCACTAATGAAAAGTCTTGTTATATTCGGTTAATCCCTGTACATTTTACAGTAAGTCAACGTGATTTTGAATGGCCTTCGGCCAAAGAAACTGTGATTGATTCCAAAAGGACCTATAAACAGCTCGCAGCTCTGGTTATAAAAATGATGACGTCACAATTGTAAGAATGATCTTGATACCATTGGAATGTAAAAGGGTAGGAACTGTCACATGAATGATTGATTTCTTCTTGTTACTTGTCCTGTTTTTATTGTTATAATAAATTCTTTAACAAATGATTGCCACATTTAACTTCAATCAATATTTGTACGTTGCTATTGTTTATATATGTATAGGATATATTTCACAAGCACTATATTATATATGTTTTTAACCGCATGCTTATTTGCGAGGTGTTTTAACTTCTTAAAAGTTTGGAATTTATAAGGAATAATAAATAATTACAGTGAGTATTAAGTATTTAAGTTCAGTTCTAAAATCGAAAAACAAAACATTCGAAATTAACTTTGTTAGCTCTTTGTAAAAAGTTTTACTCAATCCTTAAAAACTGCATGTCTAACAAAGAAGGGTTTAAACATCTGTTAGACTCGATACTGGCGTTGTTCAAAATTTATGAGATGTTAATTCGATAATTCAAAAGTATATTTAAAGCAATTTATTTATTTTTCCGTAAGGCAATAAACCCTTGATGGCAAAATGGCAAACAATAACGCATATACTTAATATTTCAACATTTAGAAAAAGAAAAGAAAAGAAAACATACACACATATTGTATCTACGCAATACCACGATTTCCAACCATATATGAATCTTAAAACTGAGCATCGTTAAAAAAGCAAAATTTCCGTTGATTCAGAGTTGCGCTATAACACCATTTGTGAAAAAAAGGTCAGTATCAATTTTCAACCTTTAAAACATTTAATTTAAACATTTATAGCTTTATTTAAAGAAAATCGAATGTATTTCTACCCTTCTGACTTATCTCTCAAAAGTTGTTTAATGTTAATGAAATAAAAATATTTTTATCATAATCTTTATGCATGATAAATTTGAAACAACCAGATATCTAATTATTGAATGTACGAATTCGCTTATAACGAACTCAATGGGACATTTAGATATCGTTCGTTATATCCGAAGTTCGCTAAAAGCGAAGTAGCAAAAACTTGCTGACTTGTTAGGGTGGGTAAATCTGCCGTGAAAAAGGCATACCTGTCGCTGGTTACCGGTATAATCAGTATTTTACAGCAGCGGAAATTTAATGCAGGTCATTTTATTGAACAATTAAATATGAACATGGTACAAGTATTTAGACATGTCTTATTTGTCTATAAAGTACTTACCATTGGTATTGTTTTAGTGATAATAACAAAAATAAGAAATGGTTTGATAATTTATGTTCTCAAAAATTGGCTGCATATAAGGATGCTGTATCCAGATATAATTTATCTTACTCTTCAGAAGATAGAACTATACTTTTTAATAAAAGAAAAAACTATAAATATCAATTTAGAAAATCAAAGAATGCTTTTAATAATACACGTTGTCAAAAAATGAACGATTTAAGGAGGAAATCACCAAGGGAATTTTGGAAAATATTCAAAAGTACAAATTCTACTGTTTGTGGGGAAGATATTTCAGTTAGTGCTTTTAAAGATTATTTTTGCAATTTAATGTCAGGGGAGAGCGAAGAAGTAGAAAATAATGACAATGACGATTTTATCAATAATTTAGGTGAGGGGATATATGACAGTAGCACATTTGAGACGCTAGATGAACGTATCACAAATGAGGAAATCTTGAAAGCTATCAAGAAGCTAGGAGTAAACAAAACGTCCTCGTTAGATAATATCCTATATGAATATTTTAAAGTATCTGTCCCTCAGATAATTCACCCTTTAAACTTGTTCTTTAACGATATACTAGATAAGAAGAAATTTCCCAAGTCATGGGCGACAGGTATTAGTATTCCCTTGCATAAGAAGGGCAATATTTCAGATCCCAACAATTATAGAGGAATCACACTTACTAGCTGTTTTTCTAAGCTGTTTTTAATTTTATTAAACGAAAGACTTAAATCATGGGCTGAAGACAACTGTGTATTGTCGGATGCCCAGTTTGTTTCAAAAATGGGTATAACACAGTTGATCCTGTTTTATCTTACATTCACTCATACAAAGGCAAATTGAAAACAAAAAGAAACTGTACTGTTTTTCGTTGATTATAGAAAAGCATATGACTGTATTGATAAGTCAAGGTTATGGTATAAACTTATAAAATTAGGTAGATTGACGGCAAATTCTTGTCAATTATAAGATCAATGTATAATGAGGTGAAATTGTGTGTGTTAAACATCTAGGAACGTTATCTGATGTCTTCAATAGTAACATTGGTCTATTCCAGGAGGAGATAACTTCTCCAATATTTTTCTCCCTGTTCTTGCATGATATCGAATTACACCCTGCAAGAAAATATTGACGATGGTCTTAATATCGACCAAAATATCAATTTATTTATTGTTGTTTGCTGACGATGCCGCCATCATTTCAGAATCTAGGTCTGGTTTGCAGAAGTCACTTGATAGTTTATTGTCCTATTGTAATCGTTGGAATTTGACGGTAAATGTTGAAAAGACAAAAATAATTGTATTCAGAAAAGGTGGTAGACTTGGTTATATGGATAAGTGGTTTTATAATAATCAAGAAGTCGAGGTAGTAGATTCATTTAACTTCTTAGGTGTGGTATTCACGAGTGGTGGGTCATTCATGCAAGCTACAAAAACGTTAGCTGGGAAAGGGCTCAGATCATTATATTCATTGTTACAATTGTTACGTGACTACAAAGTACCAGTTAACATTATGTTTAATCTCTTTGACGCCTATATTTTATCAATTTTAAATTATGGCTGTGAAGTATGGGGGTTTATGAATGCAGAAGTTTTGGAACGAGTACATAAAAATATTTGTAGGTTTATTTTAAATGTTAAACAGTCGACAAATACTTTGGCATTATTTGCAGAATTGGGGAGATTTCCTCTTTACATTGAAAGGCATATTCGTATGATTGAATATTTTCTTAAGTTAAATACAAGTAAAAAAGATAATTGTATATTGAGAACAATATTGTGTAGACAGATATATGATGTTGATGTGGTAAATTGTTCAACAAACTGGGCTTCAAAAGTTAAAAACATTCTTCAGTCAGCAGGATTTAATGAAGTCTGGTTATATCCCGATACTGTTAATATAAAACTATTTGTACCTATTTTTAGGAATAGATTACGGGATATTTATATAAGTTCTTGGAATGATGGTATTCAATCTTCATCATTGTTAGATGTATATAGGGAATATAAGATCACATTTGAACAATCGTTATATATAAACTATATTTAAAATGTAAAATATAGAAATGTTTAGCAAAAATAAGACTCTCCTCACACAAACTTAATATCGAGTTAGGAAGACATAATAATGTACCAAGGATTGAACGAAAGTGCACTTTATGTTATATGAATGATATAGAAGATGAATTTCACTTTATCCTTAAATGTCCGATATATTCTGAGTTAAGAAAGCAATACATTCCAAGATACTACTTTTGCAACACAAGTATGTTTAAATTCATTTCATTAATGCAAGAAAGAATTGAAAAATTTAGCTATATTCTGTGATAAAGCTTTTAAATTGAGGGATAGTTTGTTATAATATACTGATATGTAAGCTTTACTGTCTTTCTCGGTTTTTCCTGTTGTTTAAAAAAATGAAAAAAGTATCATTGTAACTGTTAAATGTGCATTGTATATCCATCATGTAGATTTGTAAAGTTATATGTGAATATGAAATTGTACATATATACATATATTTTTTTATTTTTTATTTGTTCATATTTGTAACTTCTCAAATTAACTATATTTGTTATTCAACACATAACCAAATATAAATACCATGATAAAATGTTTTGACAAAACTAATCCTTATAATTAAGTCAAGTGTTAGTTGTTTTAGGTATTGGTCTGTTTTGTGTGGGTTTTTCTTTTCTTTTCTTTATATATATAAAAAAACGTACAAAATCAGTAAATGTATTCATTTTTCATATAGAAATGAATTCTATTAATATTGATCATGAATTATTAAGGGGAAGTAAATGTTAAAATACTGGTTATGTAAAGTTACCTAAGTTATCCCCCTTCATTGGTCACAGTTTGCTTTTTTGTATTCACATAAAAGAAAATGTATTGTAGCTTAAATTGATAATGTTTGGTAAAGATAGGCCAATTCTTGTGTATTATATATATATGTATTCATATTCTTTTTAAGTAATTTCGTATCTCAAATTAAACATTCTCACATCTCATAAACCATTATTTTGTAATTATATATATTCATGTCATGTGTCATTTATCATGTTTATGTATAATATGTTGTATTTGTATATTTAATATGGTGATGAGCTTTTTATGCTTAAACCAAGTAATAAAGTTTCTGTTCTGTTCTGTTCTGTTCTGGTATTCTTTTACTATTTGTTTGCTATTGTTTTGTTAATATTGCAAACAAATAATCGGTTAGTTGGTAATTGTCGTGTATTTACAACCATTTGTCAATTGAAGGTGCGAAATACACTTTTTTATGTAACAAGTAGGAAATTATGTTGTGAGAACATTTCATCGGATAGTAGTATTTATGTACTGATCTTAATCGAGAGCATCCCGATATTTCAATTATAACAGTTTGTTTTAACCGAGAAAATTTACATGTTTTTTGCCGTTTGGCACTTGAAAAAAAAGTTCGCTATAGCCGAAAATTCGTTTGCGAGTACGTATTAAGCGATGTGATTTAATATAAAATAAAGAAGGAATCGGCCGAGGATGTCAGAATTAGTTCACTATTAACTATAATAATTTTATAATTTTATTCGGTAAAGGTGTACATGACATGGCAATGACATAATGATGCATAATGATACAATACATATAACAATAATCAAAATATTAAAGAGACTAGAAATATCATATGACATAAGTATACGACAAAATATAAATATATGAGCCATGTAGTGCCCACCAATACCAGGGATAACACAAAAAAGAGGAAAGGATTCCTCTTATTTCCATTGTGGTCCCTGATATTGGAGGCATGACACAGAAAGTCATGTTAATTTGTATGAAATTGAAATGAATTCTTTTACTAATAAGACATAAATTGCAATAATTTAGTTGAGATCACAATATATCACAGTCCAAGTTTGTATCACATTAAAATCACCGTTCAAGTTTGTATCACATCAATAAATCATGAAATAGTGCATCACAGAAATTGTCAGTCAAACTGTAAAAAATTAATAAAAATATTATAAAACGTTAAATGTGCAAGCTAAAAATGGGTAAATTACTAAAGGACACAACATATGTGTGTTGTGCTTAAACTTAAGAATAAGTAAAATCTGGGACTCTATTAAGACTATTAAAAGATTCAAATACTATTGAAAAATAAACTAAAATTAACTGGCCATTAAATGGGCTTTGATGGCATGCTTGAAGGTGTGGGAAGATTGAATATCTCTAAGATTTTGAGGAAGGCCGTTCCATAGTGAAATATCATTAAAAGCAAAAGGTTTTCTACCAAAGCTTCCAACCTTTGGTAAAGAAAATCGTCCTGTGTCACTAAAAGAATAGCTTACACAGGAATATGATGTTGAAAGTGCAGACACTCTGGACCTGGTACAGCGGTCATGGACCTGAGTAAGGGGTACAAAATGCTCCTTAAGGTATTTTAGGGCCGTGTTAGACTTTATTTTATGGACATGGCAAAGAGTTATCTGATCAACTCTTTTGGAGACCGGTAACCAGTTAAGAACCTTTAATTGCTCTGGCCCAACATGTGACCTGCTGTTCTTATTCAAAACGAAAGGAAAAGTCAATTCTTGGATCTCCACACTAGGAAACTCTTGGTCATGTCCTTAATTCAATGCCATTTTGATTATGTTTGTTCTTTTTGGTACCCAAGTTTGACTCAGTATTGGAAGAAAAGGCTCCAAACAACCCAGAATAAATTGGTTCGTTTTGTTTTGAATAAGGACAGAATTGACTTTTCCTATACAAGTATTTCAGCCGGGCATTTGCTTTCGTAACCACTGGCCGTGCAATTTCTTCACAGGAAAGGTTCTGGTCCAAAGTTGCACCGAGATATTTAACTGAGCTGGTAGCCTGGATATTTATACCATTACATGAAATATTTAAATTGCCTTTTGACCTTAACCTTGGTTTTGAACCAAACAGAATAGATTCTGTTTTGCCAAGATGAAGTGAAAGCTTGTTATCGACAAGCCATTCACTAACATACTCCATCTCAAGTGATAAAAGAGATTCAATGTCGGAAGTACTTTTACCACACACAAGAATCCCAGAGTCGTCGGCATACAATAAAAGTTTGTTTCTGACAACAGCCGACATATCATTAACATAAATTAAAAATAGAAGGGGGCCCAATATTGATCCTTGGGGTACCCCACAAGTGACGGGAGCCTGGCTGGAATAAACACTAGATACCTGAACTAACTGTTGCCTATCTGAAAGATAAGATTGAAACAATCGGACAGCATCAGAACTGAGGCCAATTGCATTCAGTTTCATTAATAAAATACTATGATTGACCGTGTCGAACGCTTTCTGCAAATCAAGGAGAACCATTCCTACCATGTTACCTTTATCCATTTGAAATTTTACAAAATCAGATAAATGGATAAGACACGTGTCTGTAGAAAAACCGCGTCTAAAACCGGCCTGAAAACTGTATAAAATCTTGTTCTTACTCAAATACCCTTCCATTTGATCATATATGGCCCTTTCAAAATGTTTCGAAAAAACACACAAAATAGACACTGGCCGATAATTACCGACTTCAGTTTTATCACTTTTCTTATAAAGAGGGATAACCCGTGCATTCTTAAGATCATCGGGAACATAACCCTGAATAATGGAGAGATTGACTATATGAGTCAAAGGACATGCTATAACTGTTGCACTGTCCCTTAAGAACCTACTGGGGATACCATCTAACCCAATGGCCTTATTAGCACTGAGCCTATTAAGGTAATTTAGAATTTTGTTCTCTGAAACAATTAAAAAATGAAAAGCTATCTGGAAAAATACCTTTAGACACATAAAATTTTCTTACAAAAGATTTATCATATTTAAAACAACTTCTTGGTAATTTTTCAACTAATTTTTCAGCAACAGTAGTATAAAAACTGTTAATTTTTCAGCAACATTTAAAAAATCAAAGCAGATTTCTCCATTTATAATTCGTTATAGGCGAATTTGTTACAAGTGGAGTCGGCTATATTTAAAACCTTAATTTTAAGGGTTCAACGTTGTATCAGATGTGTACATTTAATGTCTCAGTTATTTTTTTACTATGTCCTGCACTGAGTCATTATATTAACACTTATGCAAATACGAAAAAACTGGCTATTTTTTTGATGAAAATTGGATTTAAAAATATCCAATATGTAAATATTGGATACTTTTTAGCAAATATTGGATGGTATCTTCATCTGTCATTTATTAACAAATACAACAAAAGATGACGTCACAAATATGTTTCAAATGTATAATAACAGAAAAAGACTCAAACCTTTTTAACTCTAAATGCTGTCATATTAGTAAATGTGAATATACAGCATGTACAGAAGAGAATTTCATTAGCAAACCTCTGGTACAATAATTTTCATGTTACAGGAAATTCTGGGAAAGAGTAAATTTTTCATGTAATTTAAATTTCCAATTAACAAACAAAATTCCAGGTGTCTTTCATAATCTTCGGGCTTATGACAGTCAATTCATCATGCAACAAATAGGAATGTTCAAATAGAATAAAAAGAATTTCCCAAATAATATGAGATTTATGAGTCAAAGCCAACAAAAAAAATTCATTAATGACTGTGATCTTCAATATCCAGAACTATGTGCTAGCCAAAATTAGCCCATGAGAACATATGTATAGATGACGCTCTGATTATTCTAAGGAGATCAAGCAAAAATAAGGAAAAGGTTATGTTAAGAAGCTGGTTAAAACCTTTCGTTCTAAAAAGAATTATGTTGTAATTCACAGAAATGCTAATCTCTATGTTCAATTGGGAATGAATGTAACTAAAAACATCGAGTAATTACTTTTAGCTCACCTGTCACAAAGTGACATGGTGAGCTTTTGTGATCGCTTTTCGTCCGGCGTCCGTCGTCCGTCCGTAGACTTTAACTTTAAACGACATCTCCTCATAAACCGCTAAGCCAATTTCATCCAAAGTTCACAGGAATGTTCCTTTGGTAGTCAACTTTAAAAATTGTTCAAAGAATTTAATTCCAAGCAGAACTCTGGTTTCCACGGCAACCGAAAAAAAAAAAACTTAAAATATCATCTTTTAGAAAACCGTAAGAGCTAGAGCTTAAATATTTGGCATGTGACATCATCTAGTCAGTGTCTACAAAGTTTGTTCAAATAAATACCCTGGAGTCAAAATTGGTCCCGCCCCAGTGGGTTATTGATTTTCCTTATTTGTATAAAGTATTACCTGAAAAATCTTCTTTTAAAAAACCCAAATAGCTAGAGCTTAGCTATTAAGCATGAATCATCTTCTAGTGGGTGTCTACGAAGTTTGTGCAAATCAAAGCCCTTTGGCCAAATTGACCCCGCCCCAGGGGTTATTGTTTTTCCCGTTATGTATATAGTAGAAACTTAAAAATCTTTTTTAAAAAAAAAACCCAAATAGCTAGAGCTTAGCTATTTAGCATGAAACATCTTCTAGTGGATGCGTAATAAGTTTGTGCAAATAAAAGCCCTGGGGTCAAACTTGGCTCCGCCCCAGGGTGTCATTGTTTTTCTCTTAATATATATAGTAAAAACTTTAAAAAAATCTTCTTTTAAAAAACCTTTACAGCTAGAGCTAAGATATATAGCATGAAACATCTTCAAATGGGTGTTTACCATTTTTGTTCATATAAGGGCCCTGGGGTTAAAATTGGCCCCGCCCCGTGGATCATTGATTTTCCTTTCATGTATATAGTAAAAACTTTAAAATCTTCTTTTTAAAAAGCTCAAAGAGCTAGAGTTTAGATATTATGCATGAATTATCTTCTTGTAAGTGTCTACTAAGTTTGTTCAAATAAAAGCCCTTGGGACAAAATTGGCTTGCCCAGAGGGGTGGTGTCATTGTTTTTCCCTATATGTGTATAGTAAAAACTTAAAAGTTCTGCTTAGAGCTAGAGCTTAGATATTAATCATGAAACATCTTCAAATGGGTGTCAACCAAATTAGTTCAAATAAAAGCCCATAGGTTAAAATTGGTCCCGCCCCGGGGGCCTATATAGAGCCCCTTCGATTAAACAAATGTATTTATTTACGGTACATACACCGTGTCTTTCCATATATGGTAATTCCTCGTGTTTTTAATGGTTATTGTTTTGGCGGTACTTATGCACGATTTTACGTGTAAGTTGATAAAATATAGGCATTCAAAGCAGTACGTTTACGACGTCCATTATTGAAATTTGGATTTTTGCGCTCGAAATCATGTCCAGGGATTTTGACGAACTAAAGGTGCTTCGATGAGAAATTTTTTGAAATAAAGTGAGATTTTGTCAATGCTCCTATTCCGCCAGTCGTGAAATCTACGATTCTCAAATCAACAGTTCTACAAGATCAACTTGACTATAACTCTAAGTTGCTTTCTTTTGTTCAGAACTTGGAATGCCTTACACACCATTTAGATAACTGTGAAATATGTGACATTTGTGCGAACATTTAGAAGAAAATTAATTGCTGTGTCAAACTGATTACCTTAGCGGACAAATCGCCGACAGGCTGGCTCGTTGTCAAAGAATACGAACAAAACGATTTGGCAAGTGACGACGAAGATAGCAGGAAAATAAAAAAAACTCAGAGAAGTCGGCTTTGGCGATTTCAAAGGAACGGAATGAGAGAAGAAAGTCATTTAACAAGTTCAACATTGCTCGACGTTATTCTTCTTATACCGTTAACAATATCGTCGGCGACAGATTTGGTATGGCATCTTATAATCCAGGAATTAGCAATTTTCGCCCCTTCACATACAACAACCAGTGGCGCCAGCAACCTTTCTACGGTCAAGACCAACAGACAAATGCGTTACCTGTGGCAAGTTCGAGAACTACCGTTCTACCTGTCTTCACAACATCTTTAAGCGGAAGCCCAACGGAGACCCAGTCTACTCAGATTCAGAACCTAAGAAACAGTGAAGTCGACGTTTCCAAGGATCAAATGATAGACTCTAAAGTCGAGTATAATTTATTTTTTCATTCTTATAGCAAACAAAAGGTATTGTTTGAGTTAAAGAAAGACAGTTGTCTCCAAACATTTCAGTAAAGGGCAGATTAAAGCAAAACATAATTTTTTGGGATAAGGTAGGTGCAAGCACTTGTATAAAAAGCGTTTTCAGAGATGGTTATTTTATTCCTTTTATCCACACCCCAGTTTCAGTATGCTTGAAAAATAATGAGTCAGCCTTAGAAAACATGCCATTTGTTTTAGACGCAGTTTCGGAACTATTGATATCTGGGAGACTTTTAGAGGTGCCTTTTAAGCCCTTAGTAGTAAATCCTCTCACAGTTTATGTGAATCGTTCTGGCAAGAAAAGATTCATTTTAGATTTAAGCCATATTCATCAGTACATTTGGAAAGAAAAAATGCGCTTTGAGGATGTAAAATTAGCTTTAGAATACGTCAAAAAGGGTACTCACTTGTTTAAATTTGGCTTCACAACGGGAAACCATCACATAGATATCGCTCAAGAACATCAAACATTCTTGGGGTTTTCGCTTAAACAAGACAATAATATAAAATAATATGTGTTAAACGTTCTTCCGTTTGGGTTGAATTCCTCGGGTTTTATTTTTACTAAAGTGTTGAAAGAGCTTGTAAAATACTGGCGTATTCAAGGCATAAAAATAATTATATATTTAGACGACGATTGGTCGGTTAATTCATCTTTTCATCAGACTTATGCCTATTCTGATTTGGTAAGGACTTCTCTTGACGCATCCGTTTTTTTAACAAATCATGAAAAGTCGGTTTTAGTCCCGTCTCAGACGATGACATGGTTAGGTCAATATTTTGACCTTAAAACAGGTGTTTTGAAAATAACACAAGAAAGAGTTGATAAGTTGAAGAGGGCGATTTCTGAGGCTAAGTCTAAAAAGAGGGTCACTGCAGGCCACTAGCAAAAATAACGGGTATGATAGCTTCTATGCATTTTGTCATTGGACAGCTTGGTCGCTAAATGACTAGGTCTCTATATGCAAAGGTAGGTAAGGAGCAGCAGCTACTAGATTCTTTCCGAAATATTGAACCAGAAAGTCCAGAATGGGCACAGTTATGTCTTTGGTCTGAAAATATTGATAATATTAACATAAAGCAGCTGTTTCCTGCTCCGACAATACAAGGGTCTATTTCTGTGTTTTCGGATGCCAGTGACGTTGCATGTGCGGCTTTTTCACCGCATATTGCTGAAAGTATTGCACATAAGACATGGTCAGATTCCGAAAAACACAAAAGTTCTACTTGGAGAGAATTAAAATGTATAGAATGGGGTATAAGGGCTTTGTCAAATTTCCTGAGTGATAAGCGCGTACAGTGGTTCACAGATAACAAAAATTGTGAAGTTATCGTCAACGCCGGAAGTTCAAAACCCGACTTGCATTCCTTAGCTTTATCAATTTTTTCATTTTGCAAAGAGAAAAGTATAGATTTGTCCATACTTTGGGTACCTCGCTCAAAAAATGAAATTGCCGATTTCTTTTCTCGTCTAATTGATGAAGACGATTGGTGCGTGTCCGATGATTTCTTTCATTTTATAAATTCATTATGGGGGCCATTTACTATTGACCGTTTTGCTAATGTCGATAACAGAAAAATAATTCGTTTCAATTCTAAGTTTTGGAATCCAGAAAGCGAGGCTATTGACGCGTTGTCTCAAAATTGGCTAGGAGAAAATAATTGGTTAGTTCCACCCGTGTGTTTAGCAAGCAAATGTATTTTGCATTTAATTGACTGTCAGGCTTCAGGTACTTTGATTGTGCCGAAATGGCCTTCGGCTGCTTTCTGGCTTCTTGTTTTTGCAGACAAAATTTGCACTTGGAGAGATTATGTTTCAGACGCTTTAGAGTTTAACAATTACCCGGCAATAATAAAAAATCTTTGTTTGGATCTTGCCGTTTCAACAGGTCTGTTTTAGCTCGATCAAAATAATAATTAAATTTGTTTTTATGAATAGTTTGCTCCGCCTGTCTCGAGTTTTCCTTTTCCCGTACTATACGATACGGTTGTTTTGACGCCTAAGACCAGCGATGTTGAAGCGACGATTTTGGACCGCAATATCTAATGATTCATTTCTCTCCTCCATCGCTTCCCATATTTTTTCAACTCCTGTCCGAACCTATCAACTTTCTTCTACAATCTGTCTACTTTCTTTTAAAGTATAGTTAGAGACTCCAGACGCTTTTCAACATTGCCAATTCTTTCATTGATTTTTTCTTAATAAGACAATATGTCGGCATTAGTTGGGTTACTCTTTTCTCTGCCCTCAGACATATCGTTATTATCTTTGTTACCAGATTCATAAAAAAACAATATCTATGTCAGATTGACACATTTTCCATATAATATATTGTTGGTTTCGTTTAAAATGTCACTTACTACTAATGATTCTTCTGACGGGCTCTTGGCTTAAATATTTTATTCCTTATATCTTGATAACCACTTTTATCACTACTTTGCCTATTTTTCCGTTTATTTTCTATGAGTTACATGTAAAAAACACTATATTCCACAATTTCATTTCAAATACTTATTTTACAATCACAAATAAATGTGTAATCCTGGTAATTCTAAGATTTTTAAAGACCGCTCAAAAACACAACTGCTAGTATACAACATGACTTCTTTAATAGCAAAAATAGATTTTTTGGTTTGTGCAACAAGTTTCGTTTTCGCTTTATACCAAGAAAGTTTCGGTGTAAATAATAATCCCATACATTTGTTACAATATAATATTAACAGGTACACCATAATATGACCAATGTTTGCATGACTTTAATGGACCGCCATTTCTTAATACGATTATTTCGGTTTTCGGCTGATTTATAGTAATTGCTGTATTATTACAAAATTCTGCATTTATTTTTGTAACTGCATTTAAAGTGTTGTGTCGTCGCATTTCTCAACGTCACCTGCACAAAGAATACATATAATATCATAAATTTGATTCGTAGCGAAAATGGCTCGGTAGGAATCGAGATAACTCATAAATATAAAGATAGAAAATTATTGTACTATGCCGACCAGTGCCTTGTACAAACGGCTTAGTTACTTTGTAAGCGTGTACTCTGGCAAAAACGCGTAGATTTAAATACACATATATAAGTACGCGCAAGATATTTCCTCTTACCCCGCCTTATGTCAACAATTAAACAATTTGTGATACAAAGTACAATCAAAGGCCTTTTGAAAATCAACTTAAAGAACATATCATGAAAGTCTACCATTCGGTTGCTAAGATATTTTTGTACTAAAATTTGAAAAGTAAATATATTATCTATGGTAGAATATTCTGCCCTAAACCCTGCTTGAGCCTCAAAATTTTGTTACATTCTTCGGCCCATGTACATAACCTATCGTAATTTTATACATTACATTTATCAACGATATACCCCTATAATTTGATGGTTCTTATTTATCATCAGACTTATAAACAAGTGCAGTAATTCTGTCTCGTCAAATATTTGGAAAATCGCCAGTCCCAACAATTCTATTAAATAATCTATAAAAGATAAGCGTAATGATGTTGGATGAAGATTTATAAAATTCTGCCACAAAGCCGTCTTTTCCTGGCGACATGTCAATTTTCAAATTATGTATACTTTTTAAAATTTCATATGTAATTATCTCCGAATTCAAAATAGCATTTTGTTTGTTGGTTAATTCAGTCTTAATCAACTAATATTATTTGATCTGGGAAGATTATCCTTCCATAGTAAACCTTTCAAATAATACCTCCCTGTATCAAGTTCTATATTTTTAGATTTATTCTCATCTTTAATTTGACTAGATTTCAACATTTGCCCAAATGTTTTAGGATTTGTACTATACTTTAGTACCTCTTTTTTTTAGTATAATGGTAAAGGCGCTTTTTAATATAAGTCTGAAAATCTTGTAAATCATTCGTCCATCGAAATCTTCGTATCGTAGCGTACTTTATTTGATTCAGTTCGCTACCATTTTCGTCCCATCATGAATTATTACCTTATTCATTATGCGATGCTTTTCTTGATTGTACACGCATATTCTCTGCAGAAGATTCATATACATGTATATTTGAAATTTCAATAACCGCAGAATTAATCAATGCTAATTATGATATTATTTACGTTTAATTTAAATGTACATTGTATTGGTCATTTTTTTCAAAAGATGTACCGTATAAGTGGTTATTTCTGCAGGTGCAAATTTTTGCATTTTGGGACTGAAAAAGGGTATTTTAATTTTTACGAATTTAATTTCTGCGTTTTTATCAAAAACGTTTATAAAATTTAATTTCAACGTTTTCCTATTAAATTTTTGGGAGCGGGTTCTTTAATGAGAAAGTTTAAGTGTAAAGTTTAAAAGATATGTATTGATATATATATATATGTATATGTATATATATATATGATAAAATATATCCATATAGCACATTTAAAAATACATCTTCGAGGAAGTGACAGTGTGTCTTTATCTGGATATATCTGGTTCGGACATACTCGTCAAGAGTTACATCGCAATGCACCGAAAGGCTCGGGTGGAGTCGGAATATTTGTAAAATATTGCTTACTTGAATTATATGACATCAAAGTGATTGATCGCATTATTGATGGAATAATAGGTATAAAACCTATAAACAAAGAAAATTATCACGAATATATTGTGTATAGTTGTTATATGCCGCCAGAAAACTCTAGAAGGGGTCGCGATAGCCAGACCTTTTTTGCACATATCCTCCCACAAATGTATGCTAACAATGAGTGTGAAAACTTTATCCTTGCTGGAGATTTTAATTCTAGAATAGGTAGTTTGTCGGATATAGTGAATGATATTGATAATATTCCGGAAAGGAAAGTGATTGACAAGTATATTAATCAACATGGGCGCGCATTTGTTGAATTTTTATGTGACAGTAAGTTTTCAGTTTTGAACGGTCGAATTACTCCAGAAAAAGACAATATTACATCAGTTTCGAAAAAGGGCAAGGCTGTGGTAGACTATCTATGCGTTCCTCACGACACATTTTCACTGTTTCATTCGTTTGAAGTACATACAATTCAATCATTAGTTGACAAATATAAACTGCACGGTTTTCTCTAGGAAAGGTCTCGTTTACCTAATCACTCGGTACTTCTGACCGAGTTTGATAATACACAGACGGATTATACGGTACTTAGATCAGGGGATCAAGTCATTAAACAAGAACCGTTTTAAATTGAGCAAAAATCCCACGGACTTTATGAATAGCAGTACTAGTAGACTCGCAATTAATGAAGTCATTCAACAGATTGAAAGAAGTCGCGAAACACAAGAGTGTATTAACTCGATTTATACCAATTTATGTAACTGTTTGATAGAAGGAATGAACCAGAAAATACCAAAATATAATGCGTCATCCCGAACAACAAAGAGGCATAAATTCCAAAAGCCATATTGGACGGACGAATTGTCAAAACTATGGGACTCAATGAGAATTAAAGAAAATGCGTTCCTTGAATGCACGAACGGCAGGGGAGAAAAAACGTTTACTTCATAATGACTATATAAATGCACGTAATTTGTTTGATAAAATACTTAGTCAATGTGACCGAGCTTACAAAAGATCGTTTGCAGACGATATTGAAGAAATGTCTACAAAAGACCCAAATGAATTCTGGGACAAGATAAAAACAATTAAGTTCAAGAAAGAATACAAATATTTCAATGGAAGTAATCGCAAATGACGGAAATATTTCGAACGATGAAAACATTGTATACGAACAATGGAGAAAGGACTTCGAAAATTTATATAATGGCACTGATGATAACTCATTTGATAATGAACATTTCTACCAGACTAAAATACACAAAACAATCATTGAAAATTCTATCAGTGGCTACCTTTTTATGAACCAAACGATCTTCTTAACAGAGATATAAGTACAGAAGATCTTTTTACGATCGTCATGCAGGCTAAATCACGATCTGCGAGTGGGTACGATGAAACACCTTACTGTGTACTGAAATTTCCGCTTATTATTGAAACGCTTAAACACTTATTTCAACTAATTTTCGATACCGGAATTATTCCAAGTATTTAGAGGAAGGCAATTATCTGCCCTATACTAAAAGATCCAACAACAGACACAAGGGTCCCTATGAACTATAGGGGTATAAGTCTGCTTTCATGTATTAGCAATTATACAGTTCACTTCCTAACAAAAGACTATCTAACTATCGAACAAAACAATATCTTAGCAGACGAACAGAATGGGTTCCGCAGTAACCGATCTTGTGAAGATCATATATTTGTATTAAATAGCATAATTCGTAATAACGACAATGTTTCTACTGCTTTTATAGATTTACGCAAATGCTTCGAATTTATAAATCGTGATATAATGTTATATAAGTTACTTCTGAACGGAGTTGACGGAAAAGTGTATACCTCTATCAAAAGCATATACAGTTATTCACTCTCTTGTGTTCGTATAAATGGAAAATACACAGACTGGCTTAACTGTCTCACGGGCGTGAAACAGGGAGATAACTTGTCCCCGACAATCTTCTCAATTTTTATCAATGCAATGATCTGGTGACACAGATAAACGACCTTGAAATTGGCTTTGATGTCGGTGATAAAACGTTGTCAGCTTTATTATATGCGGACGATATCGCCCTTTTTGCAAGATCTGAAAATGACTTACAACTCCTATTAAACGTGGTAACTCAGTGGTGCAGAAAATGGAGAGTCTTAATCAATACTGATAAATCAAAGTGTGTTCACTTCCGAAAATCAAGAACCTTTGAAACAAACTATGATTTTACTATCGGAAAAAGTGTTTTAGAAAAAGTTAAAACTTACAAATACTTCGGCGTAACATTTCATTGTTATAAGGATTTTTCCGTTGGCTAAAAGTGGTGGCCGTGCACTGGGAAAAAATAATATCAAAAATACACGGAATTAAAGACTTTGGATTTAAAACGTTTGAAAAAATGTATAATGCATGCGTTGTGCCCATACTAGATTATTCGGTTGCAGTCTGGGGATTTAAACACAGTCATGTGATCGAAAGTGTTCAGAATAGAACAATACGTTACTTTCTCGGAGTACATAGATTCGCCCCAATACATGCAATAACTGGAGACACCGCTTGGTTAACTTGTGAAAACAGGCGTTGGATCTGTATAATCCGTTACTGGAATAGACTTTTATCAATGAATGATAGTAGATTAACTAAACAAGCTTTTTACATGGATTATGAAAACTGTACAAATAATTGGTGTAGTGATTTTAAAGAACTGTTAAACAAACTAGAATTGAGTGAACACTTTGACGAAAAAACGCCTATTAACCTGGACATATGTAAATCAAAAATAGAAGAATACTATTCTAATCTATGGGTACAACAAATTTTACTGTTAGAAAATTACGAACAAATGTTACATTTAAAACAACCTTTACACAAGAAAAATATGTGCAATTAAATCTTAATAAAAATGAACGTTCACTGCTCGCGCAATTCCGCATAGGTATACTTCCATTTAGGATTGAGACAGGACGATATATTGGCGAGGAACCAGAGCGTAGAATATGTACATTGTGCGATATGAACACTGTTGAGGATGAAAGACATTTCCTACTTGAATGTAAATTATATGATGAAATTAGACTTTCTATATTTTGCAACCAATGGTTAGATAGTCAGTTTACCGCGTTAAATACCACTGATGAATTAAGGACATTGCTTAACTTATATCCTCGCAAAGTTGCTAAATATCTAGTGCAAGCTCATCATAAAAGAAGGACTTATATTTATAATAAGTAGTTTACACAACCCTTAAAATGCATGCATGAATTAGAATGTCTTGATTCAGAGATTGTGTTTCATCATTACTTACTAAAGCTCTCTTTAATATCAACCTGTAAAAAATATTATATATTTCTCACTTCAAGACGTGTATACTTATAAATGTATAAATGTGATAGGTGACATATAGGCCCATTGGACCGGGTGTTCTGGTAATTGTTTTCATAATTGTATATTGTATTGTTTATAACACATGTCACTTTAATAAAAAATTTACTTACTTACTTACTTACTAGCTTACTTACTTACTTACTCTTACTTACTTACTTACTTACTTACTCTGACTTATTTTACTTACTTACTTAATAACTTACTTACTCTTACCTACCTACCTACCTACCTACCTACTTTACTTACTTTACTTTACTTACTTACTTACTTACTTAAACTTACTTAGTTACTTAATAAATTACTTACTTACTCTTATTTACTTACTTACTTACTTACTTACTTACTTACTTACTTACTCTTAGTTACTTACTTACTTACTTACTCTGACTTATTTTACTTACTTACTTAATAACTTACTTACTCTTACCTACCTACCTACCTACCTACCTACTTTACTTACTTTACTTTACTTACTTACTTACTTACTTATACTTACTTACTTACTTACTTACTTATACTTACTTACTTACTTACTTACTTACTTACTTACTTACTTAAATTAAATGCAAGTAAAAATCCGAATGTTAAAAAAGTATAGTAAAACATAAAACTGCTGCTAAAAACTTAGCATGTATACAGCCTACAAACACATATCTGCTAAACTTATTACACGATAAAATCTTTGTGTTAAATTGACTACACCGAGAACGTGTTATAAACATCGCATTTTCACTACCAGAGGGGTGTGTCTATCGATTAATTTAACAGGTAAATTGCGATGACAAACGGGGTAATTAACATTAAAAAACTACAAAATATTTGCGAATTTAATTTTTGCGGTCGGAAGGGACCCGTAAAATATCGTAGAAATTAGCTATCCGCAGAAATAACCAGTTGTACGGTATCTCTGTGTGAATTACACCATTTGTATTTTGGAAACTCTCTCAAAATCATTTGAAAAACCTTCTTGTCTGACTTTAATTTTCATCGATATGCTAAATAAAGCTTGACATAGATCTTAAAGAAAGGTGGTCTGGGTCATCTTTAACATCAATATTGAAGTAGTTATAAATGAATACAATGCAGAAGCAACAATGTGGTAGTCAACTACACTGGAACCATTATAAGTAAGACATGTAAAATTACCATTAATATCAATATAAATAACTATAATACAGAAATAAACAAAGTTTGTGTTTCTGAAGGCTCCCGGGCTTTTTCCAGTACCGGAACGCTAGCCAATAATTTGCAGATTCTGACTGGTCGTCACATTAAAACAAAGTTTGTTAGCAACGCGTCATACATAAATATACAATTTTACAATACATACTAACATAAATCACAAGATTGGATCTTAACATGTCTCTTTCATATCAATATAGAGGATGAATTATTAATATATTAAGTTGTATCTACTATATCTAAATTATTTCTATGAGACATAGCATCTCGTACATACAAGGATAAATTTAAAAGTATACTTCTATTGTTTGAGTTTAACATATCAGTGAATTTAAGCATACTAGGTCTTATATAATAGTATCTTTTCATATATTGTTTTCTTATATAAATATAAAAAGGACAAATTAAAATGAAATGGTATTCATCTTCGACGTCATATAGATTACAATATAAACAATATATTTTATTTCTAACAATTCTATTTCTATGAAACCTACCAGTTTGCACATGTAATGAATGCGAAGACATTCTAATTATTGTAAGATACTTCCTTAAAGTACTTGGTATTATATCAAGATAATTTCATATACAAAAGAATCTTTAACATGATTATACAGATACAAAACGGTATTGCTCTCTTTACCAGAAAGCCAACTTTGTAAAACACAATTAATTAACCTTTGTTTAAATATTGGTAAAAATAGTTTACTATTTACGGAATCTGGAAAATCCAACAAAAGATTCAAAAAGCTGGCATAACACTTTAGGTTTTAACTGATATCTATTACAATTAATCAATAGTACATTTAGGGCTTTATGAGCTTTACCAATCAAATGTTCTTGATTTAAAGTAAAACTACCAGTATAAGTAAATATTGTTCCTAAGTAATGGAAGCTATCGACAATATCTAAATGTTTCCCTTCGTAATAAAATAATTCATTGTTTTTTAAACCTCCACGTCTTCTGAAAACAACAACTTTGATTTTATGAATATTTGTTTCTAAGCTCCATTTTTTACAATAATCATTCAATAACGTCAAACTTCTTTTTATATCATCTGGTGTATTTCCTTAAATGACCATATCATCAGCGAACAGTAACAAAATCAAAACAATATCGTTTATAGTCTGACCACTATTTATATCCCTTTATAAAAATAGTTCAAAGTCATGTAAAAAGACGGAAAATAAAATCGGTGAAATTACCTCCCCTTGACGTAACCATACAGCATAATTAAAGAATTCTGAATAACTATTACATAACCTTACACACGATTTTACTTTACTTAACATGTCTTTTACTAGGCGTAACAATTTACCTCTAATCCCACAATTACTTAATTTTAACCAAAGCGCGTTTATATATATACAATCGAAAGCCTTCTAAAGTCTTCAAAAACACAAAACAAACGTTATTTATCATAATATCTGAAATAATTTTTTATATTTTCCTGTATGTTCAATATTATCCCTAATTTTTTCGCAAAAAAAAATGTAGAAATCTATTAACTTGAATTCATTTAGGCTTGCTATGCTCTAAGTTAACTGTGGTTCTGCATGTTCTGGGTAATGACTGCTTTTTTGTGGTTTGTTTTCAAACTTTCACTCTACACATTAGCTTTACTAGGGGCGAGGATCTCAGGTGCGCCTTTGTGCATTATTGCAGGCAAAATGTTGCACCTGCAGAGAACCATCTAGCTTGATAGGTTTTCCACACGAAAGAATAAAAAGTCCCTGGTGGTTTTCGAATTCATAGCATTTCAGTTCAAGTGATTTGAATTCAGTAAACATAAACAGCTCGGCCTCGGTCGGACACATCTGTCTGATTTGTTTTTTTTTTTCAACAAAATTTGTTAACGTCAGCTGTACAAATAAGCAGTTTTTTATTAACTTCTGGCGTGAAGTTTTAAAATTATAAATGTTTAAATTAAATATAAAGAGAATAACATTTAAATTACTTATTTCGGTATGACTAGCAGAGAAATGTTCAATGTAAACAGGGGGTAATCCTTTGTGAAGTCATTTTCTGAAAACATTTGTTTAATTTTTCAAGGCAATTCATTTTAAAATAAAAATCACACTATCACACTTTAGTATGAAGGTATGTTAAGATGACATGTGTCTAGTCTGTTGAAAATTTGATGCGATAATCTGACCTAAATTCTCTGTTCAATATTGTGAAAACTTCTTCAATACTGTTGAAAGATCATGTCTGCCTATATCTGTATCAAATTTATCTGTGCACAGCGTAAAATGCCTTTACAAAACGGACAATATTGTGAAAACTTCTTCAATACTGTTGAAAGATCATGTCTGCCTATATCTGTATCAAATTTATCTGTGCACAGCGTAAAATGCCTTTACAAAACGGACACTTCCTTTACAAAATAATTTGTAGTTGTATCATATGTAACGCGATTTTGAAAATTTAAAGTTTTTTAATGGAGGAGAATGATACCTTAGTGCAAGTATAGAAAATTCATTCCATAGACCTTTCCTCATCGGCGATAAAGAAATGAAATACGACAAATCAGCGGTAAAGTTCCGCGGCGCTGAACATAAAATGACTAAACGGAACGCATAACCTACTTGCAAAAATATATTGTAGCTTAACCATTTATAATATAATTTTTAAAATTCAGTTTCAAATAAAAAAGCTCATCTGTTCTCACCGATTATTAAGAAAATGAATACAATAAAATCGGCACGTAAAAGACATAAGTAATAAACGGAATTGACGGAAATTATTGCTAATTACAAGTAACAAAGGTAGGCATGCAATTTGAGCATAGCTCTCTTCCGATAGCAAGAGACCTTTTCAAAATTTATAATTCTTTCTCTTTTTTAAAAAAAGGTCATTCCTGATTAATACAGGATCCAGGAGAGGTTACACTGGAATATTGAATTTTTGTATCAAAAATAGTAATCACTCCCATTTCGAACTCAATGGAACAATTTTAGAAGCATTCTAAGGCAACACTGGAACACGTTGTCATATGGGTGTGCGATCACGTGTTTCAATGTATATTGCATTTGATACAGGTTTTCGGAATTTGAAGATGCTTATGATAGGTACTAAAATTCGACCGAACAATGCAGCCTTAATAGAATTGTATTACATTTCAATTTTTATGGAACCAATGAGTGACCTCTGCTTTTGACTAAAGTTGTAAACAAGAAATGTTGTTGGACGTTATTAGCGTAAACCTAGCACATAGTTTTAATAGTTTAACAAAAATGCAGCCTGCAATGAAAATACAACTGCGTCGTATCATATTTTATTTTCTGCTTCGTATCATTTCATAAAAGTTATTTTTTTCTTGGAAAATAAACATCTCTTTTTAATGAAAGTTTAGTAAATGATGAAGTTTATGGTGAACTCTGAAAACGAGTACATAATTGATTTAAAGAAATAAACGATAGATAAAGCACTATGAACTGCGTCGTATCCACACAATTTCATAAAAATTCTGCTCCGCTTCGAGCTGCAAGTTCGCTTTAACTTTTGTTTTACAAAAAAGTTGTGCAAGCAACATATACCGAACGAAGCGGAAAATAGTGTAGCGTGTTAATACATATATCAGGTTTTCAGTCATTTCCAACAAAAAGAGCTATAAACAAAAACATACATTTTTCGTTCCAAGATGGCGGCGTTTGTTTACATTTTGTAAGATACGACGCAGTTTCGATTCCCAGCCCTGTTTTCTAAATCCAAATTGTGCATCTGACAAAACATGGTTTTTCTTCACAATATTGTATTAATCTTTTATTTAAAATAGATATGAATAATTTCGATAGACAAATAACTAACGTAATTCCTCTATAATTATAAACATCATTTTTGCCACCTTTTTATACAACGGAATTATCACACCTTTGACCATGTATCTGGGAAATACCCGCTATCAAGTACATAATTAAAAATATCACAGATATGCGAGGATAAAATATCACTACATTCATTAAAATATTCATTTAACAGGCAATCAATACCAGGTGATTTATTTGTTTTTTTAAGTTTTGATTGCTTCCAAAATTTCATTTACAGAAAAACGTTTATCTAAAATATCATCCGATCTATTTAAATTTTCAAAATCATTGTTGCGTGAAAAATCTTCGGACTCCGTGTTTCTTGATTGGAATATATCATTACCTAATTCTGAAAAATACTTCAAAAAATCATCTAATGAAATGTCATGATTTTCCTTATTATTACATTTAAATAATTTCCAAAAGTCTTTCGGCTTAGAAAATCGTAAGCTCTCAATTTTGTCAACTTTTTTCAATTTAAAGAAACGTCTCTTTTTCTTAACCAAATTCTTATATTTAGCTTTATAAAGACAAAACTGCTCTCTATTTACAACACTATTATCTACTTTAAAGTTATTTAATGCCTTTATATACAACTTTTTAGCTTGTAAACAATCATTATCAAACCACTCATTATCCTTAACAATACATTTATCAATAAATGTAGGCTGATTATGTATACAAAATAACGGATTCGCAATTTCTTGTATAACATTGTTAAAGCCTAATAAAAGAGAGTCTATCGCAGAACGATCAGAAAAACCTACATTATGACATAATTCGTTTAATACTGTTACGAGCCAGGCGTAACGAGAAAGAAAAGCCAGCAACAAACTTGTTACAATAACAAATTTATTACAGAAAAACTATTAAAGAAAAATTAAATAACAAATTAAGTTCACAAATACCTGAAGTCCAAATAAAAATGTAAATTTCAAATGTCTAGTCTAATCCTGGAATGATCCTTTTTGAATAGCACAGTTAAATCCAAGTTAAATCCAAGAACACTATAGAATAAATTCCCACAATAAAATCCACAAGAATAATTTAACTATTTTAAAATAATCCAAGGTCCAATAAATCACTTGATATCCAAGTTGAATAATACTCCATATATATTGATGACTTAAAAGGTAACTGATGACTTAAAAGAAAAGAAATGAAAAATATCCCGTAATATATATATAAACTAGGAACATTCCAGAAAAGTCTATTATGTTCTAGAGTAATCATAATCTAGCAATTTCAACAATAAAGATCATTCCGGAAATTTCTATCTAAATATAATGCATGAATCATAATCTAGCATTTTCTACAATAGTTAAGAAAGTTCTAGTACATACATGTAGTTTATGTTCTAAAAATAGAACAGTGATAATACTTTATACATTTAATATGTTGTACACATAAACTTTAACACTTCCCCTATTCAAGAAAAAGAAATATGAATGAAATGAATATTTCCTATACATAAATCTGACAATGTAACTTATGAAAAACTTAGGAGAAATGTTAAACAATTTTATATAAAATCATATATATATTTTTAATATAACAATAGCAAACAACAAGGTAAAATTAAATATCAACAATAGCAAACAACAAAGTAAAATTAAACAATCAGATTTTACAGATGCTAAAAGTAAAATACTGAAAATATCAGTTTTAGACACGAGAAAGTGCATCAGGGATCAAATTATCTTTCCTTTTAATGTGTCTAATGTCAAGATTATATTCTTGCAAAAACAGACTCCACCTCAACAACCTTAGATTTTTGTTTTTAAGTTTATGCAAGAAAGTCAGGGGATGGTGATCACTAAAGACATCAACAGGCAACTTTGAAGAAGTAAGATAAACTTCAAACTGCTGAATAGCAAGAATAAGAGCAAGGCACTCTTTCTCTATAGTAGAGTAATTTTTGTGATGTTCAATAAACTTTTTAGAAAAGTAACAAACAGGATGGTCAACACCATTGTTGTCTTCTTGGATCAATACACTTCCAGCACCTATGTCACTAGCAACTACAGCTAACTTAAAGTTTTTATTAAAATCTGGTGCCAAGAGAACTGGTGCACTCTTAAGTATGGCTTTGAGACTGTCAAATGCAATTTGACACTTGTCATTCCAAATGAATTTGTTTCTTTTCTTCAGCAAATTTGTCAATGGTTCTGCGGTAACCGAAAAATTATTACAAAATTTACGATAATACCCTGCAATACCAAGAAATCGCATCAGTTGTCTTTTATAAGTAGGCACAGGAAATTCAGAAATAGCTTTGACCTTAGCTTCTAATGGTTTACTTTACCCTGTCCCACTATATTTCCTAAAAATGTTAAAATTGCATGACAAAATTTACTTTTTGCAAGATTAACTGTCAATTAAGCATCACTAAGTCGGTCGAAGAATGCTCTTATAGTTTTGAGATGTTCCTCCCATTCATCAGAGTAGATGATTTCGTAATCAATGTATGCGTCACATCCGTGTAGACCAGATATTGCCATGTTTATAAGTCTCTGAAAAGTTGCTGGTGAGTTTTTCATACCAAAGGGCATGACTTTATATTGATATAAGACGTCTGGTGTTACAAAGGCTGATATTTCTTTAGCTCTATCAGTAAGTGGAACTTGCCAGAATCCTTTTAGAAGATCAAACTTTGTTACATACTTTGCTTTTCTAATTTTGTCAATACAGTCATCAATTCTTGGTACATGTATAGGAAATGAATCAGTTTTTGTTACAGAGTTCACTTTACGATAATCTGTACACATTCTATATGTTCCATTTGATTTTGGTACAAGATTACATGGAGAGCTGTAACTGCTTTGACTTGGTTCAATAAAGTCATTATCCAATAAATACTGAACTTCTTGTCTTAGGTACTTTTGTTTTACAGGATTCGTTCTATATGGATGTTGTTTTATTGGTTCAGAGTTTTCAAGAATGACGTCATGATGTATTTTGTCAGTCCGTGTGGGAATATCAGGAAATAAATGTTCATATTCATAAATAAACTGTTTCAGTTCATCTCGTTTCGACGGTTCTAAGTGAGCAAGTTTTTCATCCAGATTTTTCAGAATATCAGAGTTTTCAAGCTCCGCTGAACCAGGATCAGATTTTTCAAAATTTTCATAACTATTTGATTCAACTGAACATTGATTTTGTGGAACAGAGATTACAACAGATATAGGTTTACTGATTGTGCTATCTCTGTCAAAATATTCTTTTAACATATTTATGTGACACATTTGTTTTTGCTTTCGCCTCCCAGGAGTATTAATAATATAATTATGGTCACTGACTTTCTTTTCAATAGTATATGGACCAAAGCATCTTGCCTGTAATGGTTTTCCAGGTATAGGTAAAAGAGCAAGTACTCTATCACCAGGGTTAAAACTTCTTTCCTGAGCATTCTCATCATACCTTGATTTCATTTTACTTTGTGTTGATTTTAAATTAAGCCTAGCTAACTCACATGCATTAGTCAACCTATTTCGAAAAGCTGATACATACTGAAGCAAATTTAAAGATATGTCATCTTCAGACAGGAATTTCTCTTTTAGAAGTTTTAAGGGTCCACGGACAGTGTGACCAAATACTAATTCAAAACGGCTGAAGACAAGAGATTCCTGAACAGATTCTCTTACAGCAAATAACAATAAAAGGATGCCTTCATCCCAGCCTTATCATATTTTTCAGAGTCTGGTGAAATCTTTCTAATGCACCTTGACTTTCAGGGTGATAGGCTGAAGACCTATATCGAGTAATTCCTAACTCGTGCATGACCTGCTGGAAAATACCAGACATAAAGTTTGACCCTTGATCAGACTGTACTGATTTAGGTAAACCAACAAATGTGAAAAACTTCACAAGAGCCTTGACAATAGTTTTGGCTTTAATATTTCTTAAAGGAATAGCTTCAGGGAAGCGCGTAGAAGCACACATAATAGTTAATAAGTACTGAGAACCTGATTTAGTTTTTGGTAATGGACCTACACAGTCAATAATAACTCTACTAAAAGGTTCATCAAATGCAGGAATAGGCTGTAAATGAGCTTTAGGTATTGTCTGGTTAGGTTTTCTAACCATCTGACAAGTATGACAAGATTTACAGTACCTAGAAACATCTGCTTTAAGGCCAGGCCAATAAAAATGACTGTGAATTTTATGGTAGGTTTTATAAACACCTAAATGACCTGCCATGGGTGTTTCATGAGCCAAGCTTAATATTTCCTGGCGATATGATTTAGGGGCCACAATTCGGTGATTAACAGTCCACTTCTCTTCAGCAGGGACATCGGGCGGTCGCCATTTTCTCATTAAAATCCCATTCTTTTCATAATAACAAACAGGGACTTGTAAAGCTTCATCTTCACTAAAAGCCTTTTGAAAAAGGACTGAAATCTCAGGATCATTTTGTTGTTCCTGGATAAGCTGTGACCTTGACAGCGTATCATGACCTTGATCTTTAGATCTTGGTGTAGAAAAATCAGATATTGAAAAATCTGTCTGAGTTTCAGGCAGAGTAGGAGTGAGAGAAAAATTTATTTCATTATCAAAAGACTGACCTATAAAAGTATCAGCTAAGTCAATATCTGAACAAAAATTGTCTTCTTGAATGGCCTTCTTAGCCATAGCTCGAGTAACTGCACACGAAGGATAAAGGTCAGGAATTTCCTGCTCAATGGGGTCAGGTATCTGATCCACACAAGGAGTGTCAGTTACAAGTGGATTAACCACTACCTTATCTCCAGCTAAGTCATTACCTAGCAATAAATGAACACCTTTAAAGGGTAAAAAAGATTTTATACCTACAGCAACCGGCCCAGTTACCAAATCTGAGGACAAATAAATATTATGGAGAGGGACATTAGAAAAACCACACTCTACACCCTGAATAAGGACACTAGATCCAGAAGAAGTCTTCTCAGAAAAAGGCAGTGTATCTGCTAAAATAAGAGATTGAGAAGCTCCTGTGTCTCTTAAAATTTTATAAGGAGTAGGTGGGCAAGTATCACCGATAAGTGACACAGAACCTTCCGAAAGGAATGGTTCATAAATCTCCATTATAGAATCAGACTTGGGTTCTTTGACCTTCAAAATTGCATTGTTATCAATACAAGACTGAGGTTCAGACCTTGAAGTGGTAAGACCTGTGGGTTTGGCCTCATCACGTTGCTGTTGCCTCCTTTTTAAGGTAAAGCAATCAGAAATAAGATGTCCAGTTTTCTTGCAATAATTGCATGTAGGACGAGATAAGGGATTATGACCTTTATGTTCATCAGATGACTTTGGTTTGGGAGTATTTGACTGACTAGATGAGCCAGATAAATTACCAGAACTGAACTTGGAATTAAAATGTGAGGGTGTGGACTTCCCTTTATTTATAAATGAGACTTTGTGGGTTAAAGAATAATCATCAGCTAGACGGGCAGCTTCTTCTAAAGTTTCTACCTGTTTTTCATCTAAGAAAGATTTAACATCAGAGTGAATACAACGTTTAAACTCTTCAACTAACATGAGCTGTCTGAGCTTTTCATGATTTTTATTAATTTTCTTAGATAGACACCACCGATCAAAAAGTTGTTCTTTTTCTCTTGCAAATTCGACATGGGTTTGACCAATTTCTTTCTTAGAATTTCTGAATTTTTGCCTGTAGGCCTCTGGTACTAACTCATAACCTTTCAGAATTAATTCTTTTACATTATCATAATTAGAGCTTTGTTCGACAGTAAGTTGTGTATAGATTTCACGAGCTTTGCCAATTAAGACGCTCTGTAAAATAATGTCTAGTGCTCTCTTGGCCATTTTAAATTTTCAGCAAACCTTTTCACAATGAAGAAAATACTTATCAGCTTCTTTTTCTTGGAAAGGTGGAACAAGCCTAATATTTTTAGTGACATCAAATTTTGAATTTATTCTATGTTTAAACTGATTTGCTCTCTCTTTGATTTCTAATTCTCTCATTCTTAACTAAAATTCCCTTTCCCTTTCTTTTTCCAACTGCCTTTCTTCCCTTTCTTTTTCTTCCCTTTCTTTTTCTAACAGTAACTGCCTTTCTTCCCTTTCTTTTTCTAACTGCATTTTCTCTAGTTCAAATTTAAATTGAAGTTCAAGCTCTTTTATCTTTATTTCAGGGTGTGTTTCAACAATCTGAGAAAGTGCATCTTCTCCAAAAATATCTTCATCCACAAAATAACGAATCAGAAGATTTTTAATTTCTTGTTTACGCATGACAGATTTAATTTCTGATAAATTATACTTTTTTGCTAGATCGAGCAAATCAGTTTTCTTAGCCAAATCTAATACCTCCTGGGAAGGTTCAGCTACAAACTTTTCTAAATCAAAAGACATGACTGCTTGCTGCTGGTTTTAAACACAAAAAGTGATGTTTTTCAAAAAATTCAAAATGAAAGGTACACTTAATCGAACAACTATGATATCTACTCAGATGAGTAAATACGGTAATAATAAAATGTAAAATAAACTGTAATAATTTCCAATAATGTAGCTAAAAAGAAATATTCAATCCCGGACGAGCCCCCAATTTCTGTAACGAGAAAGAAAAGCCAGCAACAAACTTGTAACAATAACAACTTTATTACAGAAAAGTTATTAAAGAAAAATTAAATAACAAATTATGTTCACAAATACCTGAAGTCTAAATAAAAATGTAAATTTCAAATGTCTAGTCTGATCTTTTCTATTTCAATGTAATGCATGAATCATAATCTAGCATTTTCTACAACAGTTAAGAAAGTTCTAGTACATACATGTAGTTTATGTTCTAAAAATAGAACAGTGATAATACTATATACATTTAATATGTTGTATACATAACAATACTGGTAATTTTCCAATAAGTTTCGATTTGAAACTATCTCTAACTTCGGGGGACCATACATATTTAACAAAATTGTCATTTTGTTCCCCATGTTTACACTTATACGTTTCACTACAATTAATATTGAAAGAAATAGGGCAGTGATCACTCCATGCATTCAAATCGTGCACATCAGCGAAAAATTACATTCAAGCTTTTGTTAATAAATAGTCTATGGTTGATGACCCCTGGCTAGAAATAAACGTGCATTTACCGTAAAGATCACCTATTCTACAATTTACTACACGAAAATCCGTGGATTTACATAACAGTCTATAACCGAGCGTATTACAATGTTTATCTGATGAGGCTCTACCAAGGGGTTCGTCGGGAACTGTGCTTGAATGTTCTGTGATAGTTATGCGAAATAAAGCCTGATATATCGATGTTGCTGTTTTTATTGCACCAAGTTTCACATAAAAATATAATGTTATGTTCAATAATCGAATCAATAAAATCCTGGTTACTCCTTTTTATTTCCGTTAAACCGTTTACATTCCATGCACAAATACTCAATTCATCCTCTCCGCGTTCCTATTTCTGAGCCTTTCCATCAATGTACAAAGTATCATATGACAACCATGCTTTATTACCTTTCTGCCTAGCTTCTTTCAATTTTGGCAGTAGTTCTCTCCTAAGTTGTCTCTTTAAGTTGTCTGTATTTTGTTTAATTTATTATACAGTTGACTGCCTTATCTGATATTGAGTTACAATAATTAATACTAATTCTTGATTATTATAAAAAAGTTATAAACAATATAGGTTCAACGCATCAGTGTTTATATTGGACACTTATTGAATAGAGGAAGGATACCTGATTAGTTAGGATTTTGCGATAATTTTGTCGATATTGTCTTGTTATTTTGTACAAAATTGTTTATATCTCAATAAGTTCTTGTGTAAAATAAACTCAGTGTATTCTTCTTTAAAATTTATTGTTCAGTAGAAAATGTAATAAAATCTTAACACACAAATTACTCATTTTCAATAACATGATCAATTTAAAATAATATAGTACTTTTTTTAGGAAACCAATAGTGTTACTATTAGACGTATTTAACTCTCATCAGAAGAAAACCAACTGTTCGTTACCGACGCTAATTATAACTCTTTAATTGCTCTCTGTTACTGAACTTTTTAGAAAGAGTTTAGGGGATTTCGATGGAAAGATGTTTATTTATACCGTCTACAGTCAATTCGTAACTTTTAATATTATATTGAATATACATAAAAGATAATATATAGTTTTAGATGATCATGTCGCCAGAAATTAAACTATTTTAAAGCTGCACTCGTCAAGATGTGCCACAACATTTAAAGAAAATCAATATTGCAAAAAATGTACTAAAATTTAAAGAAGGGTAATATATATAACCGAAATGTGTTATAAAGAATATCAATAAAAATAGTTGTTCAATGCGCAGTGGTAAAAATATAAAATAGAAAAATTCAGTTGATTTTATTGTCAAACTATTTCCTTCTTGTCGTTTTAACAGATTTGCTCATTTATGGACTTTTTAAATCCGAATGAAAACAAGGCTAAGTGAAATACAATGGTAATTAGATAGAGAACAAAAGTGATATGTCATGACTTTTGTGGACTCGTACAATAACAATGAGTTAAGTTTAGTATTCATAAGCAGGAAAATTTAAAACAGCAAAAAGAATTTTCAAATTAGCATATTGTATGAGAATCATGAATATTGACGGAAACAGTTAAAGGTCACCATCCTACTATTTGAGTTACATATTCCTCAAATTTGTTTCTTTGTGAACTAAAGAGAAGAAAAAACTCCATTTCGCGGACAGAAAGCCACAACAATAAGATGCCACCCCTTATAATTTCATCAATTTGTTTCAATCACGATTCTCTTTTGTCATTTTTATTTCGCTGCGCAAGCTTGAACAATTGTAGAAAATTACTTAGATTTCTTGATAGTAGCCTTCTCAAATAACATAATAAGCCGGTTTCGTCCATATTCAAATCATGTGAAATTCATATGGTCAAACACATTTTTTATCATTTTTAATACTTCCATTAATTAATATTTAACTCGGGAAATATAACATCGGTGCACAAAGGCGCAGATTAAAGATCAAAACAAATTGATTTATCATTGATTTCAATGCATTTAGTCATGCATGGGATCGCACAAACGTTATCTTATATCAAATGTTATTATATATCGTCTTAAATTGAGCCTTTGTCGAGCTTTGTGCCACTTTCTTCAACTTCTTCGAAAAGATTTTCAAATCTAATGCAACAAATGTGAAATATTGTTTACATTACTATTTGTAACCAAATGAAAATGCTAAGATGCATTTGTGAAATAAAGCTTTTTTCAAACAAAGCCCCTTTACTTTAGAAGTATCTTCTTTTGTCGCGGAATTAGAACTAAGTAGAAATCCTTTCATTATAGCGCAAAGATACAGGTATTTTAATATGCTAGATTTCACATTTGAGTAAAATTCCCTGATTTTGGAACCAATATCCCAAAAGTCTTAGCATATAATAATAGCAAATACGATTTTTCTACAATGTATCCAACACTACCGCACAGACTAATTAATACGAAAGACCGGTAGGGCCATTTCAACTTCATGAATTCTCGATTTCTTCTTCATGAATTCACAATTTTAACTTCGTGAATTCCCGTTTTCAAATCGTGAATTCGTTAAGTTGAGATCGCGAATTCATGGAGTTGAAATCGTGAATTTATGAAGTTGAAATCGTGAAGTTGAAATGTCCCAACCGGTCTATCGTAAATTAAACATAAACTTATTTTCCATTTCCCTTAGTCAACAGAGTTTTTTGCTCCTTTTAGATAACATTCATGTTCCGGTTTATAAATGCCCTATTCAAACAGATTATAGGAACTCCTGTGGTTATTAATTGTGCCATCCTTGTCGCCGATTTTTTTTGTATTTCTATTCCAGAGACCTCATGCTGAGCCTTCAGATACAAGATTTAACTTTTTGTAGTATTAAAACATTTCCCGATACCCCGATACTATTATCTTTTATCAAATGGTATCTAATATCTTTCCTTAAGAACTTCATCAGAATAAAACAAATAATTAAAAATTTAAGTACATAATTTTTTTATCTTAAATAAATTACAGTCAATAACAATACTATTCATACCAAAATCTATGATAACTTATTTAAGAAAGAGATGACTTTGATTTTGGTATGGTAAATTAACCTTATTTAGATTGATACATGGCCCATGCAATATCTAACGGTGTATATATTAGATTCGGTACGGTTTTATAAAACGATTACAAGAACAATTATATGCATTGTTATCAAGCTTTTCAAATAGGGCTGTCATACATTACGGACATATTTTATAAAGTTTTATAAACATTATTCCGAGAAACAAAAAAGCAATATCAAAATTCAATGGCTTTAGAAACTCTACTGCCACTTAGCATTAGCAAGCCTGATTTTAATGGGAATTTGAATAGAACAAAAGTGTCACATGGAAGGTACAATAAAAGCCGCCGTATGAGCACATCCGCAGATGTTTCTATTGTCACAATATTCGTGTTTTTATGTTGAATTCTGCTTGTGGCGGAGCCAGCGGCCATAAACGATTTCTTGCATTTTCAATGTAAGTCAATGAAAAGACTCAATCAAACCAATCAATTTTGTCTGCTGTCTATGCAGGCTTCATAACCTTTGATCCTCTTTCAAAAATTCATTTAATTTAGTTTCGCCAATTGTTTTCTTGTTTAGAGCACACATATTTGTTTAATTAGGGACAAACGCCACTTTATATGGAATGGCACATAAAAGGTTCTATTATAAACCCCATATGAATACAAATGAGGATGTTTTAAAATTAAAAATTTTGCGCTTTTCACTGTTTCAATTCGTTTGAAAAAAGAGCACTAGAAAATATGATTTGTGTCAGTTTATGTGCATTCCACAATTCTGATGTCACAAGTCACGTTTGATAGCCTCTGACTATATATGTAAGTATTAGCTCTATGGTTGGTTTAGATGATCGAGTTTTAATCGGATGCAATTGTTTAATATTGACTAATTAAAGCATATTTCTGTCTTGTTCCCTTGTAGAAGATTGTCTTATTTCTCCGCTTTCTTCCATACTTGTTATATGTTACCGTCATAAGGCTACTTTTACATGACCATTTATGTGTTTTATTTGTTTCGTTTCATGTAACCATGTCAATTGTTTGAATTTTACTTGGCAGCGATTAATTTTATTTTCAGTGTCTCGTCATATAGGAACTAACTAGGGCTAAGAATGGATGTTTGCGCGCCTAAAACAGGTTTAAACTCTCTCCGTTGTGTTAATTCTCTTGACTGTTCCAAGACGAGACCATGTGTTCCTTTATATTTTTCTCATGTATGTCTTGTGTATTGTTACTCGTACATGTTTTGATTATCCTATCTTGTTAAATTGTCATTATTAGTAGGGGAGACCTGGGATATTTTAGCCGCAAGGTAAATTGATACAGTTAAAATATCCAACCAAAGACGTAATATATGACATATCGCTAATCAGCGTATTTTCCCTCTGTACCCACGCCATTTCAACTTGTTAATTCTCGTTTTTTCGCTTGGCGGTTCGCGGGGCAAAAACACGCATATTAGAGCGAAGCGCCCCCACTTATAAGCGTGTTTGGCTCCGCACCTAGCCGTTCTGTTGGGGGGATTTTATTTGCGTTAACTTGTCCCGCGCCCCCGCTGATTAGCATGTTTTTGCTCCGCATCCCCACTATTTTAACTTGTTAATCCTCGACTTTTTGAAAACACGAAATGCACAAATCAGCCACCATAAGTCCATTATGAGATAACTGCATAAGCACAGAAAAGAGAAAGAATTATATAGTTTTGTGTATTTTATGTCTAATAAGTATTTGATACTACATGTTAACCTCTTCATCGGATTCACAATAACGGCCTGGCTGCGTCGCACTTGAGTATTGTATCTTGCGTGTTAGAGTCTACCAAATGCATTAAACTAAAAAAAACTTGCGACTTTAATTACAGCAGATAGTGATCTTAACATACATACAAGACATACCTAAAATGCCAGTACGTATTTAATGCCCTGCTCCAACTCTCTCCCTATTTACCTTACAACCTCTGTTCCTATAATTCCATATCGGCCCCTTTAATTTCTTATAATTTTACTTAATACATGTCCCTAGGCCCTTGTGTGCTCTCTCCATTTAAGTTCGCTGCCTTCTGGGTGCCCTGCTGGTGTGTCTGCATGTTGTTGGATACTGCCTTCGGTGAACTATGCCTTGCCTTTTGATCAAATATAAAGATAACCCATCAGAATCTAATTACAATATTTTTATCCGCCAGGTACATCTACTTCTTTTCGCCGACAGACAAAATGTTCGATTGGCTAACAGGCTACCATTACTGTAACAAACAACACAAACATAAGACAGAGGCAGAGGTGGAACAATGCAATGAAATTGAATTGCAAAAGTAAGCTTAAGTTTAGTATTTCTCTTAAATATTATGTGCAACATATCTTACATATCTATATTTAATAGCGTTACCACCACAGCGGTACACCGTACCCCAGATATTGCTCTACATTATGAGAACTTTTGTCCCATTTCGCGACTTTGAACGGGGAAAAGGTAAGTACAGGGTTAGTCAATTTAAATTTGTTTGATATAAATTTTATTGAAGATCATTTCTCTAGTCGTTGAAAACCCACAAATGTTAAGAAAAAGATTTGAAATGTAATTAGGAGGTAGAATTCGTTACTTTGCTCACTCTTTTTTTTTACTTTGCTCACGTAATAAACGAAAAACTTGAATCGAATCTATTGAAATGTGACACAGTCGTTACGATGATAAATATTATGTTGTAAATGTTGTATTAACAAAAGAATTTCAAATGACAATACAATGTCAGTTTACTGAGTGTTGCTTTGGAGTTGCTGGCCAATGTCACAAGTATTGGTTTTTAGTGTAACGAGAGTATTGGTTATAAATTTCGAGTAAATGTGCAAAGAGTAATCAGAAAGAATTTACAACATTCAATCTTAAATATGTCTAATTATATAGATATTGACATTATATATGCAAAATATGCAAAATTCGGAGGTACTTTACAGGAATCATCTACGAATAATCCATAAAGAGTGAGATTTCATTCCTGCTCATGAAAAGACAATGGTATCGAACAAAGTCAGCAATTTTCTGTGTTTTACATAAAAGAATGGAAGTCAATTTTGGTCATTACTTTGACAATATTATGTACCTTCATTTATCACAATCAGTAAATAAGCAAAGACATTATTGAAGAAGAACAGTACCCTCGACTATTCGATGTGTTATAAATAATGCAATAATCATTTATGAATTCTAAAAACGTTGATCCTTGTATAGCAACGAGAACTTTGTAAACAGAAAGAACAGTACATGGCAATCTTAAATTAAAGTAGAAAACATGTGCAAATCATTTTTTCTTATTATCGAATGTTCTATGTTTTTTATAACACATCGAATAGTCGAGGGTACTGTTCTTTGTGCTTACAAAGTTCTCGTTGCTATAGAAGGATCAACTTTTTCAGAATTAATAAATGATGATTGCATATCTTACTTTAACACAAAAATGCATTGAAAGAGCCCGGGACATAAAGGGTAAGTGATCACATGCGACGAATGTTTTAAAGAATTTGCAAGGAAAGACAGACTTAAAAGTCACCAAAAGGGAATGCATAGTCCAGAAAGATACTCTAGCGTACGTTGAAATATAGATGGAGGTCATGTTTGAAGAAATACTAACAACTATGTAAACAAGCAATTATCATAGAATTGCAAGCAATTCATAAGTCCCCTACCGGTTAGAACCCAAGCAACATTCTGAAGGGCCATTTGCCATTCAATTATGCCATTGAATGAATGAATGACATGATTGAACTTAAATCTTTTGAGTTCTTAGTTTGTCTGTATCATAGATATGTGTTAAGTTTCCCTGCCTTAAACAACAGATAATCAAAGGTCCAGTATTTTCAGGATGAATAATTATAACTAATGTTTCAGCTTTTCTCTATTCTAAGAAAACTTGTTAGAAAAGTTCTTTAAAACTGATCTCAAAAAGCAGTTTTTATGAATAGAGAGACAGACGCACTGAAGGACACTCTGAAGTGTTTTTTAAACATCCCTGTTACCAAACAAAATATAATATTTTTAAAAGCAAAATTCTTAATGACGAGATAACTTTTGGAATAAAGATGCTAGACTTATGAAAATTGTCATACATGATATGAGGGTAACAAAGAACAATTATTTTAAGTTTAAAGATACCATTTATAGTCACAAAGAAGAAAAGATGAAAAATTAAAAATATATATATAAGAAATAAGACAATTAAAGAATGAAAGAAAATTTCAAAGTTTATGGAGGAGATAATTCTGGAAATATGGATTCTTGATTTATAAAACTTGTCATATTATTATGATGTTGAAGTAAATCCTGAGAGGAATAAAGAAGTTGGAGTAAAACATAAACAATTTAAAGTTCAAGGGGGACATAATTCTGGAAATAGTCTTGCTAGAGTGTTGAACCTTCTCACACATGATTTGAGTGATAAAAAGAAATATATATGTAAAATTTAAAATAGATACATTAAGAAATAAATAAGTTATTGAAAAACAGACATTTTTTCATGAAAATTCTAGGTTCAATGTTTTCGTATTTTGTCCTTGCCCGCGATGCACGATAGTACGATGGTGAAAACGCGATGATATGATGACACGATGATGAAAACACGATGGTACGATGGTGAAATCGCGATGTCGCGATTGTGAATACGATGGTGTTATATCGCATTTTCACCATCGTACCATCGAGTTTTCACCATCGTACCATCGCACTTTCACCATCGTGCTATCGCATTTTCACCATCGTACCATCGCGTTTTCACCATCGTGTCATCGCGCTTTCACCATCGTATCATCGCGTTTTCACCATCGTGCTATCGCAATTTTACCATCGTACCATCCCGTTTTCATCATCACACTATCGTGTTTTTACCATCGTGCCATCGCGTTTTCACCATCGTACCATCTTGCATCGCGGGTACACACTAAATATAAAGTTACGATTGTCCAAACGAAAAACCGTAAAAGTCGATCGTTCTAAAACTTAACCGTTTAGAGAGGTAACGACTGAGGCAATGTCACTTACTTCATTTGCTCCGCCTTTGTTGAAGTTCGGCTCCGCCTTAAATTGTCGCCAAATTTAATATTATGCATCGTATGCTAGCATTTGGTCTTCGTTGACGGGGCGGAAGGGAACCAGAACAACTTTGATTACAAAGCCTAAACCACGCCACTATAAGAGAGGCGGTTCTCCCTCAACAGTTAAGGAAGTTCGCCTAACTCTGCGCACCGGTTATGTGACGACCAGTAAGGGGATATCACTGCAGAACAGTTCGTTCTCAAAATCCTTCGAACATTATGCAATTCGAACCAATATTCAAATGGATATATTCTTGGCACATATTGTCTTGGATTTATTTTAAGTATACCAAACATTTCAATTTTACTTGTTATCCAATTTATTTTGCTTCGTCCAGACGTTTCAATCTTTGTCGCAACAGACAAACACAACAGAATTTCAGACATGGCATTTCTTTGTGAATTTTTGCATTAGGTTCTACTTTTTCACAAAAATATGCTACTTAATTATTAAACAACGAGCACATACCAAGAACATGAAAAAAAATGATTTGTGTTATGCATATTCAACTGTAGTAGAGAACGATTTTCAATGCTGATTGACTGTTCACATCATTTGGCGACGTCTTTGATGTGCAGCATCAAAATTTAACTTGTGTTTGTATGATTTAAAGGACAGGATGCGAGAAACAAGCATAATTAAATGAAAACTTTGACAAAATAGGACAGGCAATGCAATCGTTCGACCATTGTACTCATTAAATTTGGTTCGACAATTGTACTTGTTTTTTTTAAAGATGCACAACTTCGTTATGTTATGCAACTTTACAAAAGATGGAAAAATGTGCACAAAATGTCATAGCCTATTCTGCCCAAAATGCTTTTCTTTTACTGAAAACAAAGTATTTCTAGTACCTGCTCTCCCATTGCACTCATCACACAATACAACGTTTTCGACTTTCAGGCCTTAACAGAGAGAGCTACAAAATAACCAATAACAGAACAGTACGTGGTTTTATAGAAGGGGTCCGTGCGCCCTAGTTTAACATATACATTTAACGTTAACTGTATGCTTACTTTAATTTTACTGTTTTTACCGAGCGTTTAGGCCGTCATATCATGAGCTCATTTTACGATTTTGCTCACGTGATCATCCGCAGTTGGTTCTACTATTCTTCTAAAACACATATTAATATCTCGTTAAAGATCTACATGTATATGATTGCATCAGTGATGTTCTAACCTTACCTTTAAGCGCTTGTAAACATATGATTATATTAAGTGAAGTGACACCTCAATTATTCCGCCGCCTTATAATCACAAGCGTGGTAATTTTACCACGCGTGTGATAATTACACGACACCGGAACTCCTTTTGGGCATGGGACATATTCGAATAATGGTCCCGTTAAATTTATTTCTAACACAGAAATGGTGTTCTGTAGGTAGTGAGAACTTATTATATTTTTCTGTCATTGTAAGTCCTTCTTGTTTGTGTGTAGAAAATGAACATTATTTTGGAGTTTGTACCTGAAACTAAACATTTTGGTAGCTTTGTATGTACTTCCGACTCTCTAAATGCAGGTAAAAAGTTCAAAATCAAGCTTTGACAGTTGGTGCCAAACAAGTTAATAACTTTGGATAAATTTTGGGAAAAATCTCAAAGTATGACAGACAGTTCATTGGTCATTTTTGAAATTGCCATTGATTGCACTGTGTGTTAGTGATATTTTGAAACGAATCGGGCGAATTCTGAAGTATCCTGCACGTTCATTTATTTTTGGAGCAGTGCATGCAAACACTTACTTTGTTCAATACTTGGATAATGCTATGCAAATGGTTATCTGCCTGTGTAACAGAATTTGAAATATTTGGAATTGTGTTTTTATGGCCACACTGAACTACAAAATTGCTCATTTTAGGGCCCCTGACATTAAAAATAAGATGCATTTACCACTTTAGAAAGATTCATTAAACAAATCTGAGCAATATGATTGGAAAGGTCGTTATCGGAACTACACACCATTTCCGAAAGATTCATTTAATTGTTTTACTTATCTTACAATAGCCACATGAGATTCCCATATTTTAGTTTTAAATTTACAATGAAATTTCCAACAATCAAGTCATTGTCCGAATAATAATTGTTTATAGTCAAAATTATTCAGTTCTTCGATTTGTTTATATAGCGCAAATTACATTAGTCGAATTTAATGCATGGGCGTGCAGTACTGTTTTCGCGGATTTGCAGCAGCCAAACTTGTAAATGTTATAATAATATTTAGTTCCAAATTGCAAGAAAAAAAGACATTTTTTCATTCGAATTTCAAGGCTCTTTAACGATTCAATGTTAACATAAACCATTTTATACAAACTTCAAGGCCCTGAAACTATTCAGTGTTAACTTTACCATTTTGAAATTGCATATTGCATATTCGTAGCCGAAATAATAAGGGGTATAACTGTCAACAACATCTGTCCATGACCAAATTAGAAATTGACTTGTATTTTCTTGTAAAATACCAGCACATGCAATAGCAACCTCGGACATACATTTCAAATGAAACTGAAATTTTCTTTTTTTTCTAAGTTCAAGAAGGATAATTCTGTCAAATATCAATGGACCAACACCAGATTCAAATTTGATTTGTATTTTCTTGTTAAAACCGAAACATGCGATTTCAACCATATACATACATTTCCACAAAAATAAGAGTTCTGAAACTAAAAATTGTAAAAAGAAATCCAAGTTCGAGTGGGATGACTTTGTCCAAAATCAAATTCAAACGTGACCTGTTTATTTCTATGATGTATCTTACATCAAAGTTTAAATCTATTAGCATAGATGACAAATTTTCGGGCCGATATTCAAATACTAGTGTTCTGTTTATATTTACTTTAAGAATACAAAATCAACAGAGAATAGATGAGGCGTACTTGGAGATAAAGACACAAGATGACCAAAATGAAGCAAAGATAAAAGACTTGGAGAAAGAGATGAAACAGAAAGACATGCAATTGGAAAGGATTAGACTTGAGCTGAAGCAAACTGAGGAAAATCGAAGACGTGAAAAGGACGAGTAAGTATTGAAAATGAAGGTGGCTGCTGACAGGTATTATACTGTTTAATTAGAACATTGCTAGGTTAGAAATTTAAAATAAAAAATCTCCAATTGACGAAAAATACGTTTCTGTTAACGATATATGTAAACAGCATATGCATTTGTATTCGTTATACTAAAACTTGTAAGTTCTGATATATATATATATATAGTTAAACTTAAAAAATATTTTCTTCTGCAATAACAAATGTTTGAGTTTAGATATTAAGATATTTGGCTTAAAACGTTATGTTGAGGACCTGTATCAAGTTTGTTCAAATTATTGTTTTGGGATTAAAAAAATGGCCATGCCGGGTGTCATTGATTTTCATTATCTACCTTCTCTAAAATGTCATGACTAAAACTAAGATATTTGGCTTGAAGCTTTATCATATTATTTAATAAAAAAACATATAATTAAATGAATAACTCAAACTATCAAAATAGCAATAGGCGAAATTTCCTGCATTTTCCCGTCGCTGCGTTTGACTTACGTGAAAAATAACAATTTTCTGTACGTACAACACATCATGACATAGACTGCCACAACATTAACTTTACGAGTATTAGATATTTATTTTGACCAATTATGAAGAAGGGAAACAAACAAAGGATTTTATTTTTCTTGATTGACTCATATATTCCTAGAAAGTAATTTTTGAACACATGTGTAAAGGTGAAAACATAATATAACAGTTGATTTTTATCATACAACTGTCCGATGTTTAGTCTGTATTTTATTTAACAAAGGTAGATGCATGTATATGTTTACAAAATGCCTATGTATGGATATATTTTCATAATTTATATTTTCGTTCATATTAATTTATATTAGTTTTCATATGTGACAAATTTCAAATGTTAATCAAAATATCCTTTCTTAACATTTGCCAAGCCACAAAAATGTATTTGTCATTTCCCATAGTTAAATGTACAATGTATTATTAATGTTATTTTCATCGATGTTTCAGTATAAAATGTTTCCGCTATTTATTGAATTGATAGTTTTAGTGAATGTATAATATAATACGTTTTATCTCGTGTATAATAAATTTAAGAAATTTAACCATTTCAAAAGCATACCAGCAAAATGGATCCACATTAAGAATTTTCGAAACGTTGATAATCTATCGGACAAGTTTAATAATTCATAATGTTAAACTATTAAATTTGTTTTATACTGCAAAAATAAACGTTGGAATTTTTACATAAATATTTATATGGTGAAGACTTTTAAATGGTAGTTTTGTCCAATAAGTCGGCCATGATTCAACCACACGAACTGAAATACCACGTTATTGTAGAAAATTCCGAATAAATTGCATACAATGTAGATAACGGAACTTGGGCTCTCTATAGTGATTCTGTTTTTCTCTATTTCATGGTCACATCCATGTAATTTGTGCCGTGTGGCGGCTTTAAAAGTCTCCCCGTACATTTAATCAATGATGTTATATTTTCGATCTTTGAAGATCGTTCAACACGACATTATTGTTGTGTATACATTTTAGATGGTATTTTAGTTTCTTATATTTGGCCTTTTTCAATTTGGGTTGTTCCAGTATTCCTACTTCAGTATTGTATAATCACCCTTAGGATATGCTGCCTGCCTTTTACCTGGGTTGAAGTATGCGATCTTATTGGACGAGCCAAAATGGACGTCCAATCAGATCGCGTATAACACACAGGTATCAGAATCCAAAATGGCAGCGACAAGTCAAAAAATACTGTGAAACAGAAAAAAAATCGGAATGATATTGGACATGAAATAGGTAAGATGCGGAATTCTAGTTCTTTTCATTGATGTTAATGAATGATGCAGCGAAATCTCGCCGGAATGCGCCTCAGTCGCCGAAACGACGATTTCCCGTGTTCCACATTGTTTGGCAAATGAACATATGGTAGGCTTTTCACATTGCTTTAACTATAATTTTGAAATTAGTGGAATTTTTTTTATACAATTTCATCGGTAGTTTTGTAATTTGTACATTATGGTAAGCCTTAGAGTGTTGAATTATTTTTTCAGGATTGTAGTAGGGGTCCAGGGGCAGATAGGGGTGGGGTGTCCAAACACTGATATTGCATTTATGCTCAATTGTGTTTGATGATTTGTTTATTTTACATAATTATATATATACTTTAGATAAGCCACCAGGGACTTTTGAAATTATATGATGAATTAATTTTCCAATTTTAGAGCGAAGACTAAACTTGAAACATTGCAAGTGACATTGAAGCATGAAGAAAAAATGCGGAAATTGGAATTAGAAGAGAAAAGAAAGTAAGAAAAACCGTACAGTATTTCGAAACGAAACTTCATTTTATTATATATAATTTCATTTATATCAATAATAATTCAGAACAGAAATTCAAAAAAAAAATATTACAAAAATATTCTATCTAGAAATACTTTTTTCTTGGGAGATTAAAAGATTATGAAAGTTCTTTTATAAATCTAAAGACAGTAAAACTATTTTATTTCCGACATAATCTTATGATCGATGCAAGATAGAGTTGGAACATAGAATGCATATGTTGTATGGAAACAGAATGATATGAATCGGAATAAAATATTATGCATCTATATTAAGTAGGATTTTGACCGTTTAGCAATGTTTCGCAATAGTCGCTTTTTCAATTCAGACAACAATATTTGCAACAGATATATATCTTTTTACGCTTTATTTGCAATAGAATTTTACTAAACAATAACATATATTTAATATTTAATGACTTTAATGATTTAAAGGACAAAAGTTTCATAATATCTGTACCATTAACAATTTGTTTCGAAATATGAGGAGGAACGTTTAATCAGGCGACATTAATGCTGTTTCAGAGTTAGACAATAAGACAGAATGAAAAAACAATGAATCAAGAGTTTCATTTACAAATTAATTGAGAATGCGTGAATAGAAATAAATCACAAATAAAATTATGTTCACTTGGCATTCATTCAAATGACAATAATAAGTCAATTAGATTAAAAAGATCAATGCTCCGTTTGATGAAAGTTGAGACCAATATCATGTGTGAAAAAATTCAGCTTATTTAGTTCCGCCCATTGTTTTCTCGTTTAGGGCACACGCTTTTTATTACTTGGGGACCATACGCCGCTTTTCATGGAATGGCACGGAAGTGCCACATTGAAGGTTCCATGATAACCGCCGTATGAACACATCTGCGGATGTTTCTAAATTCAAAATTTTATTATTTCATGTTTAAATGTTGAATTCTGCTTAAGCCGGTGCTAGGGGGCGTGGACGGTAACTTGCACTTTCCAGTACCGTCCATGAACAGGCTCAATCAAACCGAGCCTGCAACATTTTCAATTTGGCCGTGTTGGGCTTTCTTTAGGGATTCTGTATTTATCTATTGTTTGGGCGCTCCGTTTTTCCACAATGATTTTGCTAATATATTTTAATTTTATTTCGGAGTAAATTTTTTAATAACATTTAAAAGTATTTCTGTTTTTAAATGTCGCAGCTGAGTTATGTAAGAAATTCAAATTTGATGTTTTGTGGAGTTTCCTTCACAGTTTCTTACCATTTGTCTTGTCTAAATGATTGTTTTACATTCCAATATATATAACGATCATTGATGCTTAGTTGGCTAAGTTGGTGGGTTTATATCTGTTTGATGATTAATTTATTTTATATATAATTATGTATGCTATCCCTCATGTACAGACTCAATCAAACCGAGTCTGCAGTTCTCTTGTAATTTTGTTAAGATTAATGCTTCCGAGGGATCACTTTGTTGCCAGATTTTTATACTTTACAACAGCAGGTGTCAAGTGCTGTGTGGCAGCTGTAAAAGGTTGCCCCGTACTTCACTTCAATGCTGTTATATTTTTCTGGTTCATCGAGATCATTGATGCCAGCACTATTAAGTGTTGAGAATTTAGAACCGCTTAAGCCGGTGCTAGGGGCGTGAGGGATGTTGCACTTTACATTATCCATCATGTACAGACTCAATCAAACCGCGTCTGCAGTTCTCTTGTAATTTTGTTGTGATTAATGCTTCCGAGGGATCACTTTGTTTCCAGATTTAATTAATGTACTTTTAAAACTGTATAATGAATAAAACAAATTTCAAATTTAGGGCGATGTCTGAACTAAAAACATTGGAAGAGAAATTGAAGCATGAAGAAAAAATGCGGAAATTGGAATTAGAAGAGAAAAGAAAGTAAGGAAAACCGTACGGTATTTAAAACGAAACTTCATTTTATTATCCCCCCTTTCAAAGAAATGGGGGTATATTGCTTTGCATCTGTTTGTCGGTCGGTCCGTCCGTCCGTCTGTAGACCATATGGTTTTCAATCAATAACTAAAGAACGCTTAATTCTAGGAACTTCAAACATAGTATGATGATTGTTCATGAACAGTAGATAGCCCCTGTTCATTTCAGGGTCAAGGGTCAAAGGTCAATGTCACATTGACCTTGTAGGTAAAAACGGTTTCCGATCAATAACTAAAGAATGCTTATGCCTAGGAACTTGAAATAATGATTGTTCATGACCAGTAGATGATTCCTATTGATTTTGGGGTCAAGGGATCAAAGGTCAAGGTCACATGAGCCTTGTTGGTAAAAACGATTTCCGATTAATGGCTAAAAAATGCTTAGGCCTATGAACTTAAAACTTAGTATGGTGATTAGATATGACCAGTAAGTTACCCCTATAAATGTTGGGGTTAATGGATCGAAGGTCAAGGTCACATTGACTTTGCAGATAACAACGGTTTTCGATCAATAACTTGACAACCCATTGGCCTTTGTCCCTCAAACTTCGTAGGTGCATTGGTCCTGGCAAATAGATGACTCCTTTTGATTTTGGAGACAAAAAGGTTAAAACTCAAGGTTACATTGACCTTGTATGTCAAAACAGTTTCCGATCAATAATTGGGAAAAACAAGGACCCTTGATCTTCAAACTTCACAGATGCATTGCTTTTGGCTGTAGATGAGCCCTTTGATTTTGAGGTCATATTGACTTTGTAGGTAAAATCTGTTTCCGATCAATAACTTGACAAGCCATCGACAGTCGGTCCTCAAACTTTGTAGATACATTAGTCTTGGCAAGTAAATGCCCCTATTGATTTTGGGGTCAAGGGGTCAAAGGTCAAGCTCATACTGACATTGTAGGTAAAATAGTTTTTTGATCAATAACTTGACAAGCCATTGGCCTTTGGGCCTCAAACTTCGTAGGTGCATTGGTCTTGTATGTCACAATAGTTTCCTATCAATAATTGGACAACCCATGGACCTTTGACCTTCAAACTTCACATATGCATTTCTTTTGGTCAGAAGATGACCTCAATAGATTTTTGGGGTGAATGGGTCAGAGATCGAGATCACATTGACCTTATAGGTTATAGGTTACTCTTTCTGATTAATATCTCAACAACTCATCGGCCCTTTACCTTTAAATTCCATATTTAATGATTTAAAGGACAAACATTTCATAATATCTGTATCATTGAACGGTTTAACAATTTGTTTCGGAAAATGAGAAAAAACGTTTAACGAGGCGACATTAATGCTGTTTCAGATTTAGACTATAGGAGAGAACGAAAAGAACAGTTTCATTTACAAATTATTTGATAATGCGTATTTGGAAAATAGAAATAAATCACAAATGAAATTATGTTCACTTGGCATTCGAATGACAAAACCAGTTATATTTTATGCAAGACTTTTTTCCCAAATTTATATTTGAATTTCTTATAAATAATTTGTGTATTGTTCGTAATGGTTATCAGATTGCAAATGAAACCATACATGATGTAAACAAAATAAAATGTAAGATCTTTACGAATGATGCTGATAACAAAAGGTCGGAAATGAAAGAGAAAAAGGCCTATCCAAACAAAATATATGGTACAAAGACAAATATATTAAAGCCAAAAGCAAAAATATCTTGAATACAATGAGAAAGATGGTGACTTATTTACAGTTTCATAAAGATACTCAAAATGAGTGCTTCAAATAGATGTGAGTAAAAGAAGTATTATCTTAAAACAATGAAAAATAGTAAAACAAAGAAACTCACAAATCATTCGTATAAAAATATAATATAAAGGTTTGTATCTGTTAAGATTATGGATAATAATGGATATGGAGTTTAAACATTGTGAAACTATTGGATTTTATCATATCGTTTGAGATGCCATAACACATAGCTACATTTACACTATTAAAAAATCATACTGATAGCTTGAATGAACTATCTTTGATGTATTAAAAAAAAAGAAAAAAAATGGAACAAGATGCAATTAATTGAAAATACCTTTGCCAGAGTATTGAACACAATTGTTTTTATTCGGGTTGTAGAATTAATATTTCGTATTTAATCACAGTAGACAAAGCATTATTTGCAAATATATGTAAATCTGTCTTTTTACACGAACACAATTCACATATGTATAAAAAGAAACTAAAAATAGGTGTAAGCCAAGGGCTAGGGACAACCACATTTTATCTAAATTGATATTTAAAAGATTTGTTTAAGAAATCCACACGCACGCACGCACGCAAGCATATTCATAAGCACGCACACGCGCGCACACCAACACACACACATATGCACGCACACACACACGCGCGCGCGCACACACACGCGCACACACACACACAAACACTGTACCACGGACATTGTACATATGACAGAAAATTATTTCATTTTGGATTTGAACATATTAAACTATAAAGATGTTACGTTTATATTCATCAAATAATTTAGATTTTGATATATAGCGTTGAGTTTCATTTAGAAATGATGTGTGAACAACAATGGAATAAGAAAAAATACCGTCTCCTATAAGACAGTTTGGTACATTATAAACATATTTGATATAAGAAATCATTTGAATGTAGCTAGATTTATAAGTATAATTTTGTTGTTAGAAGAAATGGTCTAGTTTAACATATTTCCTTATGTTAAAGTAGCATGGCAATCAAAGCAAAATTGTATTCGTCTTCTATATATTCATAGTATTACAACTTAAACCATATGTTTAACTTCCTAGAATTATATTTTGCCAAAATTCTCGTGATGTAAAATCTAAGATCCGTAGGTAATATAAAAGCTTAGAACAGAAATATTTTCTACAGATGAATGCCATATTTGAATATTCAATGTAATTATCAATAAAAATTCGTTTAATTATTTTTGGAAATAATTTACTAGATTTATGGCGAAGTTTACGTTAGCCTACAACATACTGGGAATAAAACTGAATAGGAGTTACAACATCTTTCACATGATTTTTTTTTTGCCATACAAATGATTAATGATTCGTAATAGTTTCCCTTATTCATTTTCATACATTCTGAATTTCTACAAATCAATAAACCTTCCATACGAGTAAATAATGTTGTATAACAGATTGAAGAATAAACATTGCATCTCCCCATAAAACCAAATATTGGCAATCAGAAATAAATGAATATTTATCAAAAAAATATTATCGACTCAATTACAAAATATGACAATACGTAAAAAGCTTTGACACAAACAGCCAACGATAATTATTTACTAATTTCGGGTCGCCTTTTTATATACGGGACAATCATACCCTCCTCCGTCCATTTACCTGGAAAAACCCAGAATCTAAAATGACAATAAAAATCTTACTTAACTTTTTGTAGAACTAACCTAAATAGTTTTATTTACTTTTCCACAAACCCATAACTCATTTATTGACACCAAACTTTAATTCTAGACTCCAATAAATTCTTATCAAAACCATCTGATTTTGTACCACTTGATACACGGCAAATCTGTAATGGTTGCTAATACTATCACAGCCAAATATTTTATATATACCACATTTATTTGGAAATCATACTCGACTTATCGATTTATTGATATATTCTTAAAATTAAAGTAGAAGTTTTATCAAGTAAAAGAAAGGGAACCGAAGGCGTATTAAGCAGTTAAAATGTTTTGTTTCTCTTTTAATTTTTGTACACATGTTCAGTAAAATGAAACAAAAACAAAATAAAAAGCTTGAAATCATTGTTAACTTTTACGTTAATGCATTGAAGACTATTACATATGTAATACTAGTATATTATGTTTTAGTACATTAACAAGTATTTGTCCTCGATAGTGTTAGATTTCAATTTACATTGTACAACTTGAAAAAGATTCACTCTAAATATTAAAGCAAAACTAACGGTTTGTAATTTAGATTTCAGCTAATTAATATAAGATACAACTATAGCATAGACATGTATACGAGTATATAACATATCAGTACAAATGAACTTCAGTGAATACTTTTAAAAAAATTGAAGTAAATACCATTTGATAGTCGTATTGATGCTGTTGAAGAAATTATTTGAGATTTTAGCTTTAAAATTTAGTAGATATGTATATCATACAGATTTTTAAATACACAGAAATTTTCATCTTTATGCAGTTTATCATTAAAAGGTTGTGCAGTTCAAAATTTCAAATGCGATTTTCTAAAAATTTCAAAACAATAGCATAAGGGTTTGTAGAATTAAGCCAATGATTTGTTCTTAATGAATACATTTAAAATAAACTTAGATTATTTTCTTGTTACATTTTCGTTTTTTGATGTCAACAATTAAAATTAGTGCAGGAAAATTTGGTCTTTTTAAAAATATTTCTTTGTTAGTTATTTTCTCAAAACATCTTTCATGGGATATTCTAATAAAACATGAAATTTACCTTCTTATTTAGAGCAAATATTACATTCTCATTAGAAGGAATTGCTTCCATATTTTACCATCTACAAGTTTCTACTATTGATCTATGTATTAAGCCATTCACCAGTTTTGTTTTTATCTCTTAGTCTAATTCATGGTCATACAAAGTTTAAAATTCATAAGCATACATATTAATACAACAAATAGACTACCAATAAAAGGTTATTTTAACACACAATATTAGTCTTATTAAAAAATACATCAAGTTATAAATAAAAGCTACCTGCATAGTAAGGACAGAATAAAATCTAAATAAATGAAAAAAAATATAGCTTTTTACATAGTAAAAATCAAGTTTTAGTAGCATTTTTTATTTTCAACTGACTTAAAAATAAAAAGTCGGTAAAAAACGTAGAGCTATCAAACATAAAAACATTACAATATAAATAAAAATAATTTACATCAGAAACTTTAAATGAGTAAAAAATGTTATAGGTAGGGAGTAAATTATATACAATACATTATTTACATAAGTAAGATTGGCAACGTTGAAGAATATTAAAACTGGTTTTGGCACATTTAGAACTAGTTGATTATCTATACTAAATTTTATTTTCTTGTTGCAATAAAGTTTGACTTATTTGCGTTCGTTTATCAACCAAAATAGTAAATTTTGCCATTTTACCTGCTTCACAATACTTATTGGCAAGTTAATGTATTCACACAACTAAGGTTCATCCCTTCACTTTTTATGTTATTTTAATGTCACCAACTTTATATGAATCAGCACTAAATTTTGACATAAGATTTGATTTTTAAAATATTTTTCATTACAGTGCAGAGTTCGCACTCGAAAAACTACGAGGGAAAATGGAACACGAAGAGAATATGCGGAGGATGGATTTAGAGGAGAAGAAAATGTAAGAAATTCTGTTTATTTTTATATTTGAAGATGAATAGACTTTGTCCTAAAACCATGTTAAATTCAGAGCACGTATTTATTCAAGCACTTTTTAATATTTAATGGTTAATTTAAGAAATGTTGCACATATTAATAATCCCTATGTACATACTCAAACCGAGTTTGCAATTTTCGTGTTATTTTGTTGTGATGAATGCATCCGAGGATCACCCTTTCTCCAGATATGTTTACTCTTATATTAATATTTTACTTTTAATTTGACAGCACGCCAAAACTGAGTTTCGTCAAAAGAGCAATTATCAATTAATTAGCATTTATGCTGAAAGATAGTTTCCGAAAGCGAGTAAGCGTGTTCATAAATAATTTGAAAATATAATGTTTATTTCAGACACTCAAAAGTTTGCACTGTGCTTTAGCAACGACAGGGATCACGACATTTGTATGCTACTGAAAAAAAGTGTTGAACAATATATTCTTTTTCTGAATGACAGAATATTGCGTGAAATTATAGACATGTACATGTTAGTTTTGTCCGACAATTTTACATTCTATATTAAGCATCTTCGTATATTTTTATTTTTTTGTTGGAAAAACAATTTTGTGTTGTTTCAAACAAAGTATTTCAAACATTTTATCTTGCTTAGTGCATAGTTTCACTGTTAAGCCTTCTTCGGTATAGCGTCCGTCAGTGATGTTCGTTTCTAAAAAAAAATCGTGCCCTTTACTTAATTACATGTAGAGAGCAGGCCGATAGATAAGAGGTTTACTAATTGTTTATAATATTATATTTTATGGAAAACGAATTTTATTTTCCACCTGAAATCTTCTGATTTGACAATTGTATGAACGAGTTTTCTAAAAATAACATATTCAACCTTTAGAAAAGTTGAAAGCCTCTTTACATATTTAGTGTTAACTAACGCATATAAAATTGTATATGCCTACTTGAAATTTATTACAGTTACAAAGAACAATAATAATAATAATGATGCTTATGATTAGAGGTACAATTATAATATTTCTATCAGGTATAACGTGCATTTCGTATTTGGCTCGACTTCCGTCCTATATTTAGATCAAGTTGATCATTTGAAATATTATTTGTCCGCGAGAAACAAAATATAATATTCTTCTTCATCAACACATAAATTCTCATTTTTTTTATTTTAAAGGTCCATTGTGCAAAGAAATTTTATTATATTTATTTCAATTTTTTTTTCTATTTTTGGTATTTTGTTACAGATTCCAAAACATGCTCATTTGCCGTATAGATAAACTATCTTCCCTCCTTTTGCTTTGTTTCCAATTTATATAATTTAAGTGAATTAGTATTTTGTATGGAAGTCAAACTACTTCTTAGTTTACATTTTGTTACCTTTACCTCATGCACATTCAGCGCTACTTTCTATAGCTGTTTAACATCTGACATACTCTAAATCTGTTATTGAAACATTATTCAACACATATTTGACATATTTAAAGAATTTGATAAATAGGAATTTCTGAGGCATAATGTGTCTTTAAGACACTTTTTCTGCTAAATCCACAACAAGTTGTACGCTTCTGACTAATAACTACTCAAATGAAATACATGCAATTTACGGAGCGCACAAAAAATGAACAATTCAAATTTAATGACTTTGTTGTAAACTGCAGAATATAATCAGGACAATAAAAAGGGTTCATTTCAATGGACCATTCTTCAGACAAAACAATTACAGTCAGCAAGTTGATAAAGCAGACTACTGAAATATTTTAACTTGCTAATTTCTTCACTTTTCAAACATCACTTGGAGAGTTAACTTGTTAGCCGCATGTTTTTTGTTTGGTTGTTTTTCTATAAGATGTAGACTGAGCGAATGGAAAGATACAGATTGCAGGAGTCAAATATGATCCGGGACATACCCAATGATTATGCATATGTTTTGAAAACTACATTGTTCGTATGTCCCATCAGCAACTTATGCCATGGATATATGATACACAAACGTTAGATTTTGTTATCGCGTGACCAAAAACAAAGAACTAAATAAAACAAAACAAACTTGTTTTGACATTAACGTATGCTTTTGAACGCCATTGCACAAATATGGACATTAAGCTCGTGAAAATGTTGTGACATGGACCGAACAATAAATCTTATACTCTGTCGTTTCTCAATAAACATGAAAGCACAAAGGAAAATACACAATGTTTCTACTTTGACTTTGGTTCACGAAATTTGTATAATTTGTTGTGTATGTGTAAATCACCTGTTTAACTTGATAACGCTTACATTAAAATACATTATAATCATTTGATAACGAAGATATTAGTGTTTGCTTTCTCTTCTTAACTATATATTTTACATCTTCCATTAGAAACATTCAAGTCATTAACTCATATCGCTGTGTGGAAGTACATCCTTGTAGTTACTCCGAGTAATATATCCAGTTTTTGAGTCCATTAATGCATTCTTGCACATTTAATATACTGATGTAGAATTATATTTCAAACTGAACATAACGGTTAATCAATGCAATTTATAACCCTTTACCTCATATATACGCGAAACAACGCACTTTCGACCCCCCCCCCTTTTTTTAGGCCTCAAATAGTGAAAAAATGTCCTATTTGGGCCCCAAACACATGTTTTCGTTTGAGAAATGTTGATTTTTGGCAATTTTGAGATGTCCCCTCGTTGCCATGGTAACAGGAAATTTAAGACTGAGCATGTCGTTGCAAAGGAAATGGTCCAGTCAACATTTATGCCAAGTTTGATTAGTATTGAAGCATTTTTCATAGTTTTATAGCAGTTTGAACTTGTAACAGGAGACTTTTCAGTGAAAACGGTCATTTTTCACAATATGCTCATGGGGGAAATGCCATGCCATTCTAAGTTAATTAGTGTTCATTCCTGCTGTTCTACAGAAAATAGAAACTTCGACGGGAGCGATAGCAACAGAATAATGTTTCTAAATTCTGTAGAATAGCACGGATGAATACTAATGTATTTAGTGTCAAACTTTATTTGGCCTCATAATCACTCACGTTATAACGTCACTGTGTCGTTCTATGAAGTACTATGAAAAATAGAAGTCGAGTATAAACGGAATTCGATATAGTATCGACTTTTGTTCTTCTATGAAAATTAACGAACAGAAATACAGCGTTGTCATTGAATAACAGATCAAGTTGGTCACTAAGGTCATTTGGCTTTCAACATTAAAATATTTAAAACCATTGATTTAAAACAGTCACTTAATATACGTCAATGATAACGCACCAACAAGAAAAGTCTACTAATCTGAGAGTATATATAACTGTGTAAAGTTCTGAGAAGAACTGGAGTTCAAGCTATAAACAGCATCTGTTTTTTTTTTCTTCGAGAAACACAACCGCGAGAGTGATGCACGAACAAGGTCCAAAGGCGATGAAAGTAAAGGAACGTCCTAATATAAGACCGTTTGTTAGTTACCTAAGTTTGCAATCATCAATATTGAGTTATTCTTAAACATTATACATGTATACAGTATATATTGCTGAAAAAGAAGTATTCGAAAGATCCTTTTTCAAAATATCAGTCGTCATTGGCTAATGCGTAAACGGCGGTTTTTGAACTATGTGGGAACGGCGATCATCCCGCCGGCAGCGTGCCTTTCACAACGTACTGAAATCTCCCTGGCATATTATTCATGGATCCATACTCATTATTTGATCAATGATATTCACATATGATATATGTTCGGTTACTATTAAAGAGTTGGATTATACACTAGAACATATAATTAATTTATTTTAAAACTAAAGCTGTATGAATATGATGATTAGACAAAAAAAATTTGCTGTGTTTGCTTCTTTCATTATCGGCAAAAGTTAAGGTAGCCCCTTGTAATTTTGTTTATCGGTCGTGAAAAGTGTTTTGTAAAGCATACTATAACCATTTAACAACAGAAATATATGCTGATGTTCGTTTCGGGTAATTACAGAACCACTCACAGTAATGTTTATTAATCTGGAACGTGCACTGTATTTAAGTTATTCAACTGTGTTAGTAAAAAGCTTGTTAAAAGATAAAAAATGATGTTATTGTTTAGTAATGTTATGAATCCGGAACAGAACAGAAAGTTATTTGTCTGTCTCGAACATTTATAGTTCATAGTTACATACAAAAACATTTCCTTATACATGGGGCTAATGGGACACTCATACGTTAAACCAGGGTCTTTCTATTTGAAAGACTTGGCAAAATATAAGATTCAAATATTATTACATTGGACTCGAATCAAATTTCAACTTTCTTTCCTTTAAATTAAAAAAAATATCCGTTTAATAAACATTTACTATTGTATGAATTTAAGTGCATTTTAAATGGTTTAGTGCGTTCTTTCGACAATTGCATGCGCTTTTATAATAATTTGTAACGGTTTTCGAATGTAAGACTTTTTTGTATATTCAAGCAGTTGAGTAAATTTGTTTTTTGCGTGTCTGTGTATAAGTAATAGAAAGAGCATATCTGATTTTGTATGAGGGGCGTGGTTTGGTGTTTTTTTCTCCTTTGTATCATAGGCAAAAATGAAAACATTTTTCCTTGTAGTCACAATATGAAACTCAAGAAAAAAAAGTAATCAGTCTACGAACATCTGTATTTGACTTTCTATCGTTATCTCTTTCCCTTTCGTCACAATAAGTAAACCGCAGAAAAAATGTTGCCAATCAACGAGCGTGCTTTATTTGTATCATAGTTTGGGGACCTTTCCCTTGTTAGTTACCCGCACTCCAGTTTTCCACACGGTCTGTCGGGATATTCAATAGAAAAAGGCTATCTGATTTGTACATTGAAATTTCAGACCTTGATGCTGTTAATTGCAAATGCCGAAAGTAGTCCGCTTTTTTGAAGCGGTTACTTCCCTTTATATGCAAACAACACGCCGAAAAAATTCAGGGGAGATCACTGCGTAAAGATTGTCAAATGACAGGCGCATTTATTTTCAAGCAACATAGTTCCCGATTGGTCGAAGATTTCTAATATTGTTTTATTCTTTATAGATATACATGCTTAGCTCCATGAGTATTTACATCTGTGTTAAACAACATGTTTAGCGTCGAAAATAATAAGAATTACTAACAGTAATTTAGAATAATATGGTTTTCTTCAGGCCGTTTACATATAACTACACCGTGGTCGAGGGGTTTGCACGCTCGCATAGTAGTCGAGAGGTCTGGAGTTCAAATCTCAGTTAAGGTCAACTCATTCTTTTTTTAAATTGTTTAAGTCAAATAAACATTGAATTGAATATCAGTGTTGCAATTAGTCTTTTAGCCAATTTACTACAGTTAAAACACTGGAAAGCAATGGTGGCACTATACAAAAACAAATTGGTTTATAATCACACAACCTTCACCTTTGTGACATTCTGAAACCAAAAACAAATTCAGCGCCTTCTGTGCTTTGATTTTTTTTATCTTGTCGTCTGTTATCGTGTTACATTGTATTGTACATGTATTGTAACGTACGCTTTTTAGCGGCAATTCAATCATAAGTCTGTGAACTGTTTATTGTGTGTCTAGTGGTATTGTATTGACTTTTGATATCTCCTTCCTTCCCTTTTCCGACTACTTAAATTAGTCTTTATTCTCCTTCCCACACGAGTGTAGCTTGATATATTTTGTAGTTAAATGGAACTCGTTATGTTTTATGGACAAAATCTTAATTAAGAAATATAACTTATCATTAAGTTATTTTCATAATGAATTGAGACGCTGTGGTAAGATTTCTTTTTCATTTTTATTCATTTACTCGAAATAATACTATATTTGCATCGTTTAATTTCTGTACTGTTGTATTATGCATTTGTATCAGTTTCTATTATAATTGTGTTTAATTTTATTCTTTATGTTTTATTCCCTTTCATTAACTTTGACGAACGCTATTCCTAGTATATATGTTATGTTATCAGAACTTATGTATCGCCTTAATTTTCGCTGTATTGCATTCAAACAATACTTTAAAAATGCGTAAAAACGAACCATTAATTTACTATATATTTTGTTATTTTATTATAATAGCTCTCAATTAAGAAACAGTGCTTGTTTTGTCTTTTATGTTTTCTTGATAGCAATGGCGTTTTCCGTGTGTTTTACCCAGCCGGCATGGGGGGTGCAGATGAGTCGCGTGCTGTAAATGGACGCTTTGGATGAGTCCTTTTTAAAATTTAATGAAGTTTGAATTTCATGCTGTGGTAAGAAAATTTACCGTAAAGATATAAAAATTTTCCCTTGAAATAAAGATAAAGAAAAATTAAAAATTTTAAAGGGGTTTGTAGAAATTTCAAGAAAAAAAAACTACATATGTTTTCGGTTTTGGGTCGGAATATCCCTCCCTCGGAACCCGCCCATGGGAGGATTTCCGGTCCGAACCCAACATATAAGAATTAAATCTTATTTTAGAGGATGAGTACAATTCACCCGAAGTACTTTTTAAAGTCCGTGAAGGTATGCGGGTCACCTTGGGGCGATATTCCGGTCCGAACTGTAAAATTACAGATATTATTAATCTTTATTCTAGACGGATGAGTACAATTCACCTTGAATATATCTTTACATTTAACCTTCAGTGAAGGCATGAAACTTGGACTTACTTCGTAGCTTAAAGCATATCTTTGTATCATACATGATCATTTAACAGACACTTTCCTTTTTTTTTGTCCTATGAAACCTGAATAGTAAATAAGCCTTCATCAAGTATCT